>NW_028280261.1:0-29511 GCF_059751315.1 Micrasema longulum
TGTATTGTTCCGAGTGAGGGTGGTTTTACCCTCCACGTACCATAACCCACCCTCAGGAGATCTGTTCTAGGGTTGTGTCATCCTTGTCTGACTCGCTTAGAGTCTTTGGCGTTACACGATTCTGCTACGTAAAGATGGGGCTTTTTTATTTTAAAAAATAGATTTGAAAATAAATTATTATTTTACATCAATTAAAATTCCTATAATATATAAAATCAATTAATAGTTTGTCACAGGTGCACAGATGTCAGTGTTCATAATATATCAGACTAGCATGTAACAGTCGGGAACAGCCGAAACCAGTAGATATTGATGAATTGGTAAGTAATTATAAACATTGTACTAATGTATTTACTAACATTGGTTGATCAATAAAATAATTAGAGTAGGCCTTAGCATAGTCTTTAAAGGTTAATATTAATTTCGGACTTTTTTATTTTACTTTATCGATCTGTATTTATTTATTTATATTTGTTGCATATAACTTTACTGCTAACCACATTATAATCGACAATAGGTAACTTTAGTACAACGGGAAATCGGATACAAAAAATGTTTTCTCAAGCAGGGTAAAAATTGGATGATTAAATTACACGGAGAAGATTCTTGAAAATGTACGAAAAAATATTTAAATATAAACGAACTACTTTGAACGACGTCACAAGTTCATATGAATGAACTGATGACAAGAGAGGTGTGAAAGATTTCCGATTTACTTACCATCAACGGAACAATTAGCAGACCTGACTGAGAAGAAGCAGAAGAGAACTGAGACGTCACATGCGGAGTAATTTCAGAAATACAAAAATATTACAAATCATAACTCTGATAATATGATACTTATATAAGTAATAAAAATATATTTGTTCGGCTCTTTTTTTTAAAATTATGTCAATAAAAACATCGAAATAAAAAATAGAATACATTAGGTTGTAACTTGCCAAAAAGAGTCAGGCTTTTGTGTTTGGCAAGTGTAAACAATAATATAAAAACAGAAACAATGTATGATAGGTGCCCTAATGTCGAAATTAGAGCAGAATGCAAGGCTGAGTTAAGCATTATCGACAAAATTAAGAAAGGTCTTTTGCGATGGTTCGGTCATGTGGAGCGAATGAATGATGAAAGAACGGCTAAAAAGATTTATGATGCGAATGTGTCTGGTTGTAGAAGTCGAGGAAGGCCGAGAAAGACATGGCAGGATCAAGTACAACAAATTCTTGAAAGTGGTCATGTGAAAAGTCGGAATAATCGACGTGCGTGCATGAGAAGATGTATGAATGTGAAGGAAGCAAAGGAAGTGTGCCAGGACAGAGTAGTGTGGCGTTCTATCCTCTCTGCCTACCCCTCTGGGGAAATTGCGTGATGGTTAGTTAGTTAGTTAGTTAAAAACAGAAACAATAATGCATAAGAAATGAAAATAAAAAGTAGATAATAAGCAAATTTAAAATTTAATTTTCTTATTATTTTGAAAATAAAAAAAAACTAAATGAATTCATATGCGCAAGCATAAATGTATACATAAACATAAAAGGCATATTTTAATAATCTATTGACAAATTAAAAAAAACATTGAACTTTGTCATTCAAACAAAACTTACCCCTTTTTTAACAATGGATGTGGCTAGTTCTCCCATAATTCGATTTCTTATGACAAACCAACTCGAATATTTATCCGAAACCAGCATATATATAATCTTGTGTATAGTATATAGGTGATTAATTAGTTTATTCGTTTATCAATAGGAATTTTTCTAATGGATTTTTTTTTTTAAATAGAAAGTATCTTGTATCGATTGCCAGTTCTCTAACTATCACTATGAAAAAACATATCCGATCCGTTAGTGTATGGCAACGTAGCAAAGCGACATCTTAGAGAGAGCATGTCAGTTTTGAGAATTTAAAGAATTATAGAGGGCACCCCCGACGGGAATATTTGGAGCAAGTGTGCGAAGGTTTAAACTATGCCACATATGTCGAGCTGAAAAGGGCTGCAGAAAATAGAGACTAATGGAGGACGAGACGCAGGACTTTGCTGCAAACCAATCCCCAGGATTGAGACTGCAAAGAAGAAAGAATTATTTTCAAATCGACGCTTTTTCACATCCCGCCTTACCGCCTACTAATTCTCCGGCTATCCCTATGCAAATATATGTAAATCAGTCGCTCCGTTAAGACGTAAAGAAAACACGAATAAACACACTTTCGCGTTTATATAAGTAATATATTCGGATATTCAAAAAATGTCTTAGGTACGTGAGCATGTAAACCAACTACCTATAGGCAGAATGGTAAATGAAACAGTGTGTAAAGTAAGGCAGATCATAAGCTCTGTAAATGTCCAGACATTCACACTTTTAACAGCCTTATCGCTTTTGATAAAAAAATAGTCCGAATATAATAATAGACCGAACTTATTCAAATTTCTATAGTCGGAAATTTTTTAAAAATAATCCCTTTTTTTCTGATAGGCTTTATTAACATGGGCCTAAATTTGTATTATTTCCCTGCTGATCCGATTTAAAGACAAAACTCAAGGCGGGAAAAAAACATTCTTACCTCATATGCAAAGAATAACTTGAAGAAAAGGACAGTAGAATGTACTTTCCTCACCTTAAGTTTAGTCTCTAAATACGGATAAGTCTTGTAAAAAAATGTCCACAATTAATAGTCGACGCATGACGCATTAAACTAAATAAGTTTCAACTATTCACTAATAAACGCTTTCTAAATTCTAATACACGCTTGAAATTCAAAAACCTTGAAATAAAACTTTTATAAAATTGTCGAATTTAAATAATTACTTACCATTAAATTTAAAACCCTTCTTTTTCAGAAGTTGTATTTGCGATTTTTCCGTAATCTGATTAACGCAACCCTTTGTGGCCAGTGGTTTATACAGCAGGGTAAAAAAAAATGGACTTAATTTTTTTTGTTTTAATTTTGCAAAAATATGAAATATTGTAAAATTTTATTGAGTTCTAATACACGTATGTTTCGAAACTTAACCTAAAAGTCGCCAGGTGTTTTTTTACGAAAATGGAGTCAAAATTATCAGTATGATCGTTTCATGTACGGTCCGGCTCACGAAAGTGTGAAGTAAAGATCATATTAAAAGAAAAATAAAATATCTAAGAGCAAACAAACTAAATAAACTCGGAACATTAGAATGATTTAACTCCAAACTGCGTCAGCGTGTGCTTATACAGGGTTTTTCAAAAACCCGTAAACGTTTTCAATCCAGAGAGTAACAAAATGTATCTTTAATTTTGATTAACAGTATTTTTCTTAACATAACAAGGGTCCAGAATACAATGGAAAGATGTATAAAAATTGATTTAAAAAAAAAAGGTCAATATTTGTTTTAAAACTTGAAGTATCTTCGTCAGTTACATGAAATTAAAGACTTTTAAAAATAAAAATCATGAAAATGAACACATTTTGTACAGAACATTCGATTTTATTTTTTATTGAAATTTTTCCTTTTATGGGGACGCCGCCAAGAAGATTTAAATGAAAGGCGGTCTGATTTTCTTCAGTATTCTCGTATTTTCTCCCTTGATTATGGCAGTAGCGTAAGGATTTTCGCGAGCACACTATATATATATTTACCATTAGCGTGACTCCATCGTTTTGTTTTTTTAATCAATTGTTTCTCATGGGAGCTAAGACCATTTAAAAACCCAAAAAAGCGCCTAGTTTTACCTGCTGTCTTCAAACGTACGGTAAACAAATATGATAAACAATTTTGAAAATCAAAAAACGTAAAATACGCAAAAATCGGAGAAGGAAAAAAACGCAAAAAAAGCACCCTGATATATTTTCTTAAAAAACCAACAAAATTAGTTCAGTTTTAGGGTGCGGAAAACGCGATAGCGAGACGTTGATTTTATCGATTTTATTTAGTCACCAGTGTGATGTGCAGTATCAGGGAGGCGAGAAAGTGAAAAATAGTGTTCAAATACCCACTGATCAAATTCCCAGACACCGCCTATTCTCTAAAACCTCAGATGCGGTGCGCGGTTCATGGTGGGCAAGCTGTGCCTTCTAAGATCCTGAGTAGAAAAAAAATAACGCCGGAATGTCGTTAGTTGTAAAATTTTAATTTGAGTTATTATGCTACTACTTCTACTACTACCATCACGCCATTTCCCCGTAGGGGTAGGCAGAGAGAATGGACCGCCACACACGTCTATCCTGGCATATATTCCTAGCTTCTTCCACATTCATACATCTTGTCATGCATGCCCTTCGGTTCTGTCTGCTTTTGACATGACCAGACTGAAGCTATTAGTTTATCTGATCATGCCACGTCTTCCTTGGTCATCCTCGTCTCACGTTGCCGTTCATTTTTGCCATATATACTTGTTTTACCATTCTTTCGTCGTCCATTCGTTCTACGTGACCAAACCATCTCAGAGACCCTTTCTTAATCTTATCAATTATACTTGACTCAGATTTATACTCTCGCCTGATTTCTTCATTCTCAACCCTGTCATACATTGATTTCCCACACATTCGTCTAAGAGATTGCATTTCAACTGCGTTCACTTGGCTTTCATCTTTCCTCTGCCAGTTCCATGTTTCACTTCCATACATAAGTATTGGGACTAAAACTGCGTTGTGCACTGCCAGTTTAGCTTCGATTGACATATTTTTATTAGAAATTACTGTGCTTAGTGCTCCGTTCATTTTGTTGTCCGCATTCACTCTTCTTTCAACGTCTTTTTCTACTCTTCCATCTCTTGAAAACATGTTTCCCAGATACACAAATTCTTCTACTTGCTCGAGACATTTGTTGTTTACATTTATTATGCATTCAGTAACCTCCCTATCCCTTTCGAATACCATCACTTTTGACTTACTCAGTTATTACGCTTTAAAGGGTTAAAATAATAAGAGTACCGTTTTTTGATATCGTGAGAAAGTTCAAAGATAATCGAGGTGTAAACCTATTTACATGTTTTGTTACTTCATTTATTTGCGTGGTTACACGGGAGTTAAGTCTGACACGTCACAATGAGAACGGGGGGTTTTTTACGAGCGGGAAATCATCGTCTCGCGATATTATTGCTCAATAAAAAATATTGGCATCACAAATCTTATAAAAAACTTATGTTATAAAATAAAAAAATAATAAAAATATTCTAATACATTTTAAAAATGACATAAAGGTCCATCATCGACCAATTATAGCACAAATTCACCAGTAATGCGGATGCATGTGCTCGCGAACCAATATGCTAACAACATCGATATCTTTA
This sequence comes from Micrasema longulum, assembly GCF_059751315.1. Classification (NCBI taxonomy): domain Eukaryota; kingdom Metazoa; phylum Arthropoda; class Insecta; order Trichoptera; family Brachycentridae; genus Micrasema; species Micrasema longulum. The sequence goes on from NW_028280261.1 coordinate 5,262, forward strand.
ACGTGAGTCTTGTAAATTTTAAATATCAATGTATATGTTCCATATCAAATAGAACTTAATTTTCTGTGCATATTGTATTTTATAACATTATGTACCTAGCTGCTTTAAACCTTTAACTGCATTTCTTTAGCTTATTTAAAAATAAAAATATAAAAATAAAAAAAAACCAACTAAACTTTATTTTATTACTTAATATTGTATTTTTTTTAAATTTTTGTTGTTAATACACTAATCTTTTTATTTTTATTTTTATACCAACCATACTTCTTAACACTATTCCTATTTTTTATTTTTTTATATTGTGTTTACCTAAAATTTATGTTGTTTATATACTCATCTTCTTATTTTTATACCAACTTTACTTCAAAACACTGATCTATCTTTTGTTGCTTTATATTGTATTTTTTAAATTTTATGTTGTTTATATACTTATATCTTATATGACTTTCATGTATGTAAAAGCCTTATGGGCGTGAAAAATTAAAAAAATAAATAATAAAAATAAAATAAAATAAACGAATTTATTTATCCAACAATGTTTTGGACATGTCAAAATGTTGGCAGATTAGCTGAATTTCCTCCGTAGGGAGTTATTTAGATCTAAATGTGTTCCCTTCCTGTTGCAACAGAGTCTGCAAACATTTGAACATACTCAAAACATCGTTCAATCAAATAACTGGTAAAATAAGAAGCATAAAGATTGGAAAATTGTTTTCAGGCGTTGCCTAGTAGAATTGGTTCAGCCTGATGAATTTCACCCACATGATAAAGGCTTCATCTCTTTTACTTCACAAAAGACACAACTTCACAACAGATAAAAGAGTTGATTGAATGTGGATTTTAAAACATAGGCAAAATATTGAATGTTAAACCAGCCAATGACAGGTCATAAGCCATGTAAATGCCTAGATTTCCATATTCCCATCTTATAATTTTTGCCCTCTCTGTAGCAACAAATTAAGAATTTATTTATGTTTAAACTTGTTAAGAATCAGTTTACCCCTGTGTTCACGCACTGACAAAAATTTTAATACCGCTATGAGGCCTTTTCGTTTATTTGTAGCTTATATTAAAAAAAAATAAAAAAATCGGTATAATGTTGCGGTCTCTGGGTGAATAAAGGATACATTTTTGTATGTAAAATGAAACTGAAACCCTGGACAAGTGTCTTCGATCTTACATCTACTCTCAGGTTAAAATCCTGAAAAAGGAAATCGGAAAGAGAAAAGTCCGCCCCGCAGGCTGTCATCTAAAGCGTACCAAAATGATAAACCTATATTATATGAACCACACTAAGTATCAATGAAACATTTTTCTGGTTTTGTCTTTATCTTCAGTATAATTTGTTTTTAACTTATAACATACTGAATGTTTTAGATAAAATTATCAAGAAAACTTCTTGGATTAGTTTCACTTTTATTTAATTCTGACCAACGAGAGCTTTCGCCTTAGAAGTTATCTTCAGGACTGGTGATACCTTTTTAGGCAAAAGCGCTCGTTGGTCAAAATTAAATAAAAGTCAAACTAAACTAGGAAGTTTTATTGATAATCTTATTAATAATTTTGTCCAAATCATTAACCATGGAATTTTATTAAGATATATTTACAAAAAACATCAATATGTAACATACTGGGTAAAAAAACTCCCTCGAATTACTTCAGATAAATATGAAACAACTGCCAGATAATTACCGTGTTTTTTTATCTTGGTAAATTAATTATGTGTCTTGCTTGGTGATTTTATTAGTTTACGTCTCTTTCACTCAAATAAATATTTTTGTCTCGGAGTATTTGATATTTAGTCAGTTTCGAAAATCCATATGAAGTTATTAATTATTTTAATTTACTATATTTTTTGTTGTTAATTATTATGGCTTAACACGGGCACAGCCTAAAAAGTCATATGTTGCTGAATATGTGTACAAATTTTATATTTAAAAATAAATACAATTTTGATAGTGGACGGGAGTTGGTTCCACAGTCGAGCCGCATGGACACTATGCGAGTAAGGGAAGAAATGGGAATTGTGGATCGGTATTAAGAGGGAGTTTTGATTAGAACGACGAGGTAAACCATGAACTGATAAACGTTAAAAAATATTTTTTAAGGTATACAGGTGCGTTTGGGCTATGAAGTACAACGAACGGAAGTGAGAGGAAGTGATAGTCTCTCCGCTGTCTAATTTTGAGCCATTTCAGTTGCTTTGATAGGGTCATATTTCCTGTGACCAACCTTATAAATAAAATACTTTTATAAGTTTTATATCTTAAAAGACACTTCTAAAGTAGTATTTTACAAAATGTATATGAGCAAACAGCCAATAAGAAAACAGAAAATTTAATTTTGTGTTCCATATTAATTAATATTTTTCCAACTAAATGCGTGTGTACGTAAAATATTTTTTAAATTATTAAGATAATCTTAATTAGTTATTAATTTCTCCCTTATACCGTGTGAGCGAAGCCGCAAGCAAAGGCTAATATACAATGGGTCCAATTTGAGCTTTATCAACCAATAAAATCCCTCGAGTTCTCCGAAATTAAGTTTAAATGTTTTTTATGTATTATAACCCCCTAAAATTACCGGCGTATTAATTATTGTCGGCCTCGTGGTGTAATGGTCAGCGCGTTAGCCTGCGAAGCAAGAGGTCTCGGGTTCGATTTCTGACATGGCTGATGTGAAATATGTATTTAAAAGGGTGTTTTCACATTAGAATATTTCATAGTCCCTGGATTGGTACCTGAAGCGTAAGACTGATCATCTTACTTTCATGTAACAAAAATGATCAAGATACGCTGCGATTGGTGTACCAACGCAGTGCTCTATGCATCATTAGGTGTGGAAAGAAAACGATGATGATGAAAATTACTTATTTTTTAAATCTATGCTAGTGAAAATCATGAATTTGTTTTACAGATATTTTTTTTTACTATTCAACCAATTTGAAGATTCGAATATGGTTTCGTGAGTATAAATCATGTTCGAAATTTGAATAAGGATAACCGGAAAAGCGCTTATTTGAGCCAAACGTTTAAATTGTATTTTCTCAGAATAAGCAATAACGCAATTATAGGGTTTTACCAGTACGTGTACCGACGACATTTTAACGATTTTATTTAAGCACTCAGTTTTGTGGAATCGAATTGAATTTACCTTAATAAATAAAGACATCATTAATTTCTCCCCATTTGTAATCGGAGGGTTTATTCATTACAACAAACAAGATACCATCTGTATTATACTTGTACATATTAGCTGATGTAAATCCATTTTCACGCCTACGCGCTTTTATTTCGGTAACCGGAAGGTTAGAGAAGGCTTTATCAAGACGTCCGTCCTGTCAGATATCCGGTTCCGGCTCTGAATGGATTCTATTTCATTGTCTTGATCACATTCAGGGTAAACGAATACGTCACCAGAATCTTATTTATAAATTACTCGAGGGAGCCATCGATTTATCAGGGGTTCTCCTATTTCTTCTGAATTGTAAATTAAGGAATGGACTATAAATCTGGGGGATTAATGACTTGAAAGGTAAAACGGTTTAGAAATTTGTAGTTTTAATGGAAACGTTTTGGAATCTCAAAGGACACAATCTTAAAGGGAATATTTTCGTTTGATTTTCCAATTGAATTAAAGATATTAATATGATAATTATATTTACGCCTTCATAATCTTTTATTTAATCGATTCATAATCTCATTCTTCAACGCCAATTTATAAACATTTTAACAATTAGAACATTGATTTATATAATCATTTTAGTTAAGTAAAATAATGTCGATACTTAATGGAACAAATGTTTTAAAACAGAAAACTTTGACTTTTTTGTTTGTTTTGCTGAGTATTTTAATAAGTTATAAAACACGCATACCGATGCATCAGCGCTCTTGTGATCAATTATTGTAATGTATTAATTTGTCTTAAAGTCGAAATAATATTAATTTGCGGATTTGAAAGTATAAAAGTAAACAATAAAAATCAGAGTAGTGGTTAACATAAGGGTTACAGAATGTAATCAGAGTTAAATAGTTGTATGGGATACGAACTTACAAAACGAAGGCACGACATGCCATGGGGTAAAAGAATTTAGCCACATATGGCTAAGTAACGATTCACATTTAAAAAAATCTGAAAAATACTATTTAAATTTATTTAAACAGAGAGGGAAAACATTTTTGAGAAGGTAAAATGGAAGTCTAGGCATTTACAGGGCCCATGACATGTCATTGGCTGGTTTAAGTTGCCACTTTACACACTGTGTAACATTCACCATTCTGCCCATGTTTGAACATCCACGTTTCCTCAACTCTTCCATCTGTTGACTTTTGTGAAGTAAAAGAGCTGAAACCTTTATCACGTGGGTGAGATTCATCCGGCTGAACCAAATCACCTACTAGGCGACGCTTAAAAAAAAATTCAAATTTATATACTTCTTCTTTTACCGGGTAGTAATTCAACAATGTTTTAGTATACTTCCATATTCCCATCTCAAAAATGTTTTCCCTCTCTGTTGAAATAATTTTAAATATGAATAACTCCCTCGGGAGGAAATCCAGCCAGTCTGCAAGCATTTGGACATACTCAAAAATACTATTATTTGACTTCATCTAATGAAAACGAATTATTAAAAAGAAGTAACTTTTACAAGAAAATACGCAGAAACTTTTAATATACGTAGAAGGAATAAAATTGCTTTAGACCATACATCTAGATAATCTTTCGTATTTGATTGCCTTTTGCTTTTAATTTGTTGATATTCCTGAGTTTCTTTAGCAATATTTTCAGTTGATTGAATTATTGATTAACTTTTACAATCCTTTTTCATTTTTGTTTGCTTGAATGCTGTAGAAAAAAAATACTGGGCCAATTACATTTTGTATTTTATTTGTCTCTGTGAGTTTTGCTTGTTATGTTTAATTGTTTAAAAAAATTGAAAAAAACATAAACGATTTCGTGATTTTTTATTTGTTAATTTTCAAAACTTAATTTTTAAAAATAAGAAAAAAAGGTTCAACAATGATTCTGGATAACTATTTTCTCAAAACCTACTTTGGGATAATCAAATAGCATCATCGAAAATCGAAACAGTATTAAAATATTTTGATTAAGACAAAATTGTTTCCCGAAGACTTAACTATCTAAATACGTCTTTCTAAAGTTCAAAGGTTTACATGATTTGAAACTCCTCAGAGCGGTTAACTAGCTCTGCATAATACTAGCCTTGGTCTATAGACCTCGTGCACCCTGATAACACCAAGTTTCCGCTTCTATTGTAAGGCCCAATAATAATATTCTAGAATTAGTTCAAACTAGTGTCGTACCAAGAATGGGGAGTCTTAGAAATGAGCTATTGTATTGGAACGAATGGAACTGGTGAATAGGCAGGATTCCTCTTCCATAATCCATAAGCCGAGCTTAAGCAGCAGTGCAAACTGATTAAATATATTGATTTTAGTCCTCACTCGTTTAGCGGCGGAGGCGGTTGTTCAGCTAAACAAATTGATGTTGTTATTAATATTTAAAGCATTGACTTTGTGATTAATCGTTTTATTAAATGTTTGCAAATAATTGCACATAAACACGTACCGGCTTTAAGGTGATTTCAAACGAAAATATAAAACTAATTATTTATAGATGGCGATTTTATAAATTTTTATTGAAAAATGCAATTATTACGTCAATTTTCAACGGAAATTTAACAAAACTTGATTTGCGGAAACTTTTCATTGTGTTGATTGTAAACAAAGCTATAACAATATGATATCGGATCTTTTCACAAAATGGTGTACAAAACAAAAAAATAGATAAGTAGCCCGAAGGGCCGAATATCCTAGCACCTCAGAATCGACAATAGCCGACTTTTGCTCGCTAGTAAAATAATTAATATCACTTAAAAACACATTGATGAGGTATTTAACCAGCTTTAAAAAATACGAATAAGTACTACAGTTTACATTTGAACGTAGTTATGTACAAAGAGGCCAGCCATAGAAAAGTGAAACTGAGATAATAGCACTTTGAAGACAAATGCGAATAATCAAAACAGTTGGAATATTTTTGACTTTGACAAATGATAAACAATGAATACATTACTTTTTTTTATATTACAACAAAAATCTCATGATGTATTCGACCAGTTTTAATGATTGTTAAAGTACCGTAAGATTTTTCTAGTTCTGTGGGTGTTTTCTGCAAATTGAGAAATGCCTTTTTTGAAGGTGATTATTTTCAGAAGGTGATTATTACATATTTTTTGTATGAAAGCAGTCTGGCTGCTTTTGGCATAACTACGTTCATTTTAAAATCCCTTCTTATAATCCTCATCCATAATAATTGCGTGGTCTACAAAAAATATTTTTTCTCTTAAGCAAGGGCGAGTCTGTATTTTAATTTATCTCTTTTTACAGTAAATTGTGCTGATCATTAAGGAAACCGTAGGAAATATTAAACAAATAATACACTTTTAATTTATATATCTGTACCTTAAAAGATAAAACACGGGAGTCAAATATTTTCTGTTTTTTTTTTAAAAGGAATAACCCGCTAAGCCTCTATTCTAGAGGCTTGTCATTAGGTGGGAAAGAAAGATTATGAAAGGAAGATAATTAAAAAGAAGGAATTACCACAACATCCAGACCCATTGAGAAAAAATCTTTATTGGATTTTTCTCTTGCATCTGGCGGGAATCGAACGAGAAATACTTGAGTTTTTATTATTTAAACAATGTTTTGAGTTTATCCATGTTTTTGTAGACAAGGACTATTCAACACCCCAGGGAGCTGTTAATATGCGCATATTACAACAGATATGAAGAACATTTTAGAGAAGGGAACATATAAGTCTAGGCATCCACAGAGCTTATGACCTGTCACTGGCTGGTTTAAGTGGCCACTTTACACAACTGTATAAATTCACCATTCTGCCTATATTGGAACATCTATATTCCTTCGATTCTTCCATCTGTTGATTGTATATGTAATGATTATATATATATTCCCTTCTCCAAAATGTTTTTCATCTTTGTTGTAATATGTTAATATTAACAGCTCCCTAGGAGGTTGAATCCAGCCTACCTGTAGGTGAAATAATTCAATCACATAAATCTCACCCGCAACAATAAAGGTTTTAGCTCTTCAACTTTAAAAACTTCAACAAATGAAAGAATCGAAGGAATAAAGATGTTCAAATATAGACAGAATGGTGAATGTTACACAATGTGTAAAGTGGCCACTTAAACCACCCAATAGCAGGTCATAACCCCCGTGGATGCCTAGACTAACATATTCCCTTCTCTAAAACGTTCTTCATCTCTGTTGTAATATGTTTCTTATTATTAACTAACATATTTACCATGGGACCACAACCCGGTTTTGTTACTGAGACTTAAATATAATATTTTTCGTTGATTTTAGCAACATAATATAACCAACTTTATATTATTTAAGTGGCTTGACTAATTAAAAGTACGCTCGTTACAGCATTTTAATTTCCGTCAGAATATGCAAATTTATATGAAAATATTGTCAAATGATTTCTTCCGTATTTTAATTTGGCTACGTTCAGTTTTAAACGTAAAAACAAATATCATGTCGGGTTTTTCGTCCTTGTTTTGCGGACCAAAAGAACTTCCCGAAAACAAAGGGAACTCCATATTTCTTAACCTCCCCGACTTTGTGCTTACACAGGGTCGAAAAGGTTTTGCGCTAAAAACAACGGAATTCTCAGAATGTTTATAAAATAACTGAAGACAAAACAGTGCATTACAACTGATGCAAACAAAACTGTCTGTAAATTGCCTGAAAAAATCCTTGCTAAAATTTATTTGTCAACTTTTTGTGCCATATATAAAGAACCAATACAACAACCTACAACAACCAATGAAGTATAATAACAAGAATTTCCAAATAAACAAACCAACCGATAATCGATTCAGAATGGTGGGCCATTGTGAAATAGATTTCATACGTAATGTTCATATCCAGGCGGTACGGTAAAATTATGGAGGATTAGCATTTATTATATTCATTTGTATTTTCCAAAATTTATTTAAAGGGTACTTTTAGATAAAAATCCGGCAAATTAAAATCAAGTGGAGATTAGTCGGCCTCCTGGTTAACTGGTTATTGCGTTTGCTTGGCATTAAATAAATCAATTTATTAATAATACAATAAATATAAATCCACTAAATGTAATTTCATCATGCTGCGTGGATTTTTGACATGTGCCAATCACGTAACATCAAGCTGTGTGCTCGCAGTTCGCAGGTGTATAGCGATCTTGTCTGCGTGAATGTACTTCAGCTATCTTTAGACTCGGGACATAGCAAATATTGCGTTGTCTAACAATAATAAAAACAGATATCACAAATCACGATACCCATGTAATTGTTCGTGTAGGATAGAGATGTACATATTTTCTTAGTTCATATTTATGTCTATGTTCTTCGTAACCGTAAAAATGAAACTAGTTGGCAACTACCACAATTTTTGAAAATTTGAAAAAGTCGCAGCGAGTTGATCAGCACACTGTTGTTGGTTTAATCCACGCCGAAGGTCATAGAAAATCATCGCACAAAAATGTTCACAATTTAGTTCCATCAAAAAAAAAATTTCAAGTATCTGTAAACAACACAAATATCACTCGTTTGAAAAAACGTTATGAGTACGTTTACCATTGAAAATTACAAACTTTACGATGACAGTATCAGATTTGACACTGGTGTTGCCAAAACTATATACTTAACTAGCAACCCTCGTACACCAATAGCAGTATATCTGGATATTTTTTGTTACATAAATGTAAGATAAACAGTCTTTCACTTCAGGAACCAGTTCAGAGACTAAAAAGTATTCCAGTTTAAAAACAATGTATTATTTGTTGTAATGGCTTTCATAATATTAATGTGATTAAATTAAGCCAGTCAATTTCAAAAAAAACTTTTTTACTTATGTGTGCGTGTTGTGTTCACATATAATTGATTAACAATTTCTAAACATAAAAAAATGTGATTTTAATTTCGTATGAATTGTTAATTGTCTTAAACCAAAATAAATAACACCTTATAAAATGAATATTTATACCTCTTGCATGGCAGGCAAACGCGCCAACCACTACACCACGAGGCCAACGATAATTAATTATATATCATCGATATCAGTCGTTTTTTAAGTTATTTTTTTACTAATCTCTTACTTTCAGAAAAAATATATCTTTTATCAGGGTTTCTTTACTGTGACAATACAACTTTAATTTCTTAATTGCTTAATACTTACGTTATCGTGACTGTTAGTAATTTACAATAATGATAACAAGGGAAACACGTTAGAGAAATAAATTTAATAGAATACGATAACCCGAACTGAATCCCTTTTTCTACTTTCAACCCCAGATTGAGTTCTTCGTTCAATTTACTCTTTACTACGGCATGATTTTTAGTTCTAAGACCTATTCAAACACACGCACCTTTAAAATCTAAACAATATTGAGAAAATAAGCGCGCCGTACACATTCATAATCATTATCCCCCTTTCCGCGCCCAGTGGGGACAGGGCACGCATCGGTATACCAAATGCAAAATATTTAGATCATCTGTTACATGAAGGTAGGGTGATTAGTCTTCCACTACAAGTGCCAGTCCAGATATGGTAAAATATTACAGGGAACCATCTATAATAAATAATTACGTTGTCCTGTCAAGAATCAGCCTTAAAGAATTTTGCTGAGGACCTAAAGCATTAAAATACGCCAACCACTCCACTTATCAAGTTTGTTTATTTTTACTCGATTTGCTTTTTTCGAATTTTTATATCGGTCGAAAACGAGGGCCAAAAGATGGGAGTTTCTTTAATTTAAAAGAAGTAGGAATAACAGTTGCCGTTTCACATATTAAGCTGTTTGTAAAACTGTTTTTAAATAACAATTTAAACAAGCATAGGCATAAAATCAAGTGTAAGCAACTGCTGCAACAGTTTAACAAAAAATAATAACACTGTTATTTACGAAATAGTTTCACATTTTCTCCTCGAGGTGGTGGTCACGATTTGTCCACGCACTTTTGAACAGTATTATTTGAAACGGATTATCTTAATATCCTGACTAATTTTTCTAAACATTAACATTTTATATTCCTTATGAAAGTGTAACAGCAGTTTGCTAAACAAACAGTCGTCACTGCTTAACTGTTTTTTTAACAATTACATTTTTGTTGAAACTGTTTCAGCTGTTTTGGAAGAAAGTTGTTTTAAATAACAGTCTCAATTATTTTAACCACCTCTAGAAAAACCCGTCCAGGGTTCTGGTTATATTTTATTTATGGAATTGTATTTTTTTTCAATGAGAAAAAATCTCCAAACATTCATGAAAAAATTTCGAAGCTGAATAGTATCATCATCATTCACATAGAGCAGTGCATTTGTACACCAATTGCAGCGTTTCTTGATCATTTCTCTTATATGAAGGTAATGTGATCAGTCTTGGGCTTCAGGTGCCAGTCAGGGGACTATAAAATATTGTAGTGTAAACACACCTTTTTAAATCAATATTTCGTGTCAACCATGTCGAGAATCGAACCCGACACCTCTTGGACGGTAGGCAAACGCGCAGACCGGCAATATGGATAGTATAATCAATTCTTAAACTCAGCATTGGATGTTTAGATGTAAAATTTGCTTGATAAAGTGTAATAGTATTTTTTCAACACGTTTCACAGTGCAATAATAAAGAAACGAACACTATGAATACGTGCCGCCCCACTTGACCATCAAATTGAAATATGGAGCCGAGTTTGGGAAGAGGGTTCAAGTCGGGGGCAGTAGGAATTGTTCATTTAACTGGAAAAATGAAACAAAGAGAAATAATAAAATGAAATTGCGTTTTGATAAGGAACGATTTAGAGGGAATATTTTTCTTTTCCGCCTGAAATGGTTTGATCCTTTACATTAAAAATAATATCTCAGGAAAAGGTTACGAGCTTTGTAAAACAATGGGTAATGTTTTTTGTACGTAAAATACGTTTCTTAGGATCCTGTTACAATAAAATATCCCGTTGTAAAAGGATTTTTATTTTTTGCCACAAAGCATAAATATATCAGATTTTTATTCGCTCCTTATTACAAATGGAAAATTTGGTGTGAACAAATTAATTTTAAGAGTAAAGGTTAGTCAAGCCGTTGGGAAAGGAGCAAAAAATAAATTTGCGAAATCGTATCGTATTTCAGTTTTTCACAAAATATTGTACATTCTCGTAGTCTAGAGATCTAGAGAGACAGAAGTCCTAAACTGGAGTGTTATGATTTTCCTTAATATGACCATGGTCTTGAATGTTTCCTCTGACTGGTAATGCACACAAATCATTTTTTTGCGCCATGGTCCTCTCAAAAACAATAAGTGAAATTACCGTTTCGGATACATGTAGCGGGCATCCGCTCGGGGAGACCGTGAACGTTAAATTTGGGCATATACACGGTTTTTTTTTAAACCCTGCCACATCCGAAACCACGACGATCAGTATGGGCAAGAAGACATATTAGCATATTTAAAACAATATTTAAAACGCAGAATTAAAAAAATATATATTAAAAAAAACAAATTGTTGCTTACTTCTGCAGGGGAGAAGCGAAGGGGGCGTGGTCATCTGGTTGACGGTGTATCAGACTCCTCCCTCCCTTTCCTTGCTTCTCCCTTGCAGAAGTAAGCAACCATTTGTTTTTTTTAATATTTTATTTTTGTAAATTTTATTCGCCCTAAAAATTTATTTTAATGTGCCAATATGTCTTCTTGGTTATACTGATCATCGTGGTTTCGGATGTGACAGGGTTTAAAGAACACCCCGTATAACTGTGTTTTATGTGATTTTAAGTATTTTTAAGTGATGGAAAATTCAACTCGAAATAATGATTGACTAATCGTTGTTTTTTAAATCCCCAAAATATTTGTGAAAAGTTAGCAAAATTATTAACAAACATCATTTTCAAAACAACAAAAAAATCCATTATTTTGTATGATATTTTTTTTATTCGAGGTGAAAAATAAGTACCCTGTTTTATTTCTTACCTCTCTGACTATCCTTATGCAAAAAAATATGTCAATAATCGGCCGCTCCGTTGAGACGCGAAAGAAACACAAACAAACACACTTTTGCATTTATAATATTAGTATGGATAAACGCAGGCCGTTAAAATGATTGATTACTACTAAATACAGTCGTATATTGTGAACAAAAGTCCCGGCGTGATATTTATTGCGCAATTCTATTCACCTTTCGGAGTTCTCTTCGGCTTACCCTGCGGCTCCCTTTAATCCTCGTTTGATCAAAAACATAACCTCCAGCCAACAATAAAACTGCAGAATTTGTGCAAGATTATCCTTAGCTTACGGTTAAACTAGAAACAGACAAATCATTCTGAGCGCAACTAAACGGTAACTGGCAGTCAGGACCGGGAAAGCAAACGACGTTATGTCTCGGTTAAAGTTGACTCGAATTCAACAACTGTCCCAAACTTGGCTGCAATGTCTTAGTTTGTATTGCGGATATGCTGGACTATTATTTCCATAAGGCGAGGAGAGATTACAAATCCGGTTGTTCCTGCAGGAGAAATTATTGTATTCAGTAGATTTTAGATTGGTTTTGAGATATTAGATCAGGTTGTTTTGTAATTAAAAACAGTATTGTTTTGATGGCTGATCAATTCACTTGGATTTACACTAATTGTATCTGATCTTGTCGTTATTCTATTTTTGATAGTAAACAACAGTATTTATCAGATAAATATATCGTGGTTATACAAGTAAAAGTGACCATTTGCAAAAATAACGAAATTGAGATTATTGACTTTTTGACATTGTATTAGCATAATGCTTGACTGGTAAAAATCCTAAGTTGATCCGATACCCAAAAAAAAAATTAATTTGTAAAATATGTGACCATTTGATAGAAGCTCACAGATTTTTGACAAGTAAAATTGACCAACACACATAGTCACTTTTTTTATCAAATTTAAGATCCAAATAATTGACCAAGTAACAGTTAGTCAATTTTACTTGTAGGTGATGTCACAAGTAAAGATTAAGTTACAGTTAGAAGTAAATAGTTAGTAAGTAAGTATACGTTTTGTATTTGACAGATACATTTTTTTTTATAAAAAATTCAATAATAAAATTTCTTCTTTAGATTTATACGAAACACTTCTTAATTATTTGATCTTTTTCAGTTATTTTGTATTTTCTTAATAAATATAAAAAATGGATTATTGAAATAAAAAAACCCAAAAACATAATTTATGGTTATAAAATAAAATACTACCTCCCTCAATGAACGAAACAAAAAGGATCATCTGCAAAATTTCAAGACAAATTTTACAGGTAAAATTAACTAAGTTTTATTTTTTTTTTCATATAAAAGTGATAATGTTTTTTAAATACGTTTTTACTTTTCATTAAAGTTGAAAGTACCCTACATATAATGTAAAATTGCCAACCACCTACTTGAAAAATCTGATCTTTGAAAAGCGATTGAACTCTAGAAAAACGCTAAAACGCTTGAACATTATTGATTTTGTCACGTGGTCAATTTCTCTTGTATGCCCACTAAATATAATAAAATGTAGTAAAATAGACAGGCGCCGTAGTGCAGTTGGTTAGACGGCCAAACGTGAAACTGGCGTCATGGGTTCGATTCCCGCAAGTTGCAAGAGAAAAATCCAAGAAAGATTTTTTTCTGAATTGGTCTGGGTGTTGTGGTGTATTTTTTATTACCTCCTTTCATATTCCCTCTATCCCACCTGCTGACAAGCCTCAAAATAGAGGCTAAGCGGGTTATTCCTTTAAAAAAAGATTTTAAAAAATAAAAACGTTGAAACAGAAAAAAATACAATAGATTGGAAGCCATTTTTCATGTGCCAAATAACGATTATATTTTTAAATAGCAAGGGTAATACATTAATTTTAACTTCTTGTGTTTACGTTCGTTTTTTTACCAACGAAGTTGTTGCATTTTTTCAAATTATGTTTTGATTTGAACGTCATGTTCTGAGGACAGATAAATTTTTGTTTTTTTTTCTCATAAAAACTATTATAATTGTATAAAAAAAATATGCAATTATCCCAAAATGTCGATAGTACTCGTAAAATGTGTTATAAGTACATTTTTTGAGATATGATTTTTAAGGCAACATAGTATACTGATTATACATTTTAAAAGGACGAATGTGCAAATATACAATATAAATGAATATAAAAAAAATGCAATGGTGTTGTAGTGGGATTAAACATGATATTTATTGTATTGTACCTGACAGTTTTACAATTTAAGCATTTATTTATTTCTGAAAAGAATAAATTAATTTCGGTTTAGAGTTGCATTTATGCAGTTTCTTACAGCTTGCTATTTTTTTTTGTTACGGAAACTTCCTCAGAGTTACTTTTTTCTTTACACGTCCACTTATTGACATAAATTTAAAAAAGGTACCTATTTTTTTCATCAAAAAAATACACTCTACAAAACTGTTCACAATACTGAAGATATCAAACATGATTCTCCTTTTTTCTATTATAATAAAATTTAATGTACTTTATAAAATAAACCTTTGCAAACTACAATTCGCTTTGGTTGGTACACACATAAAAATTTCCCAAAGTATCCAAGTAAACTGTTATAAAACTTAAGAATATACGAAGTGAAACGACATGTTGTAGTAGATACGTTCTCGTAATGGGGGCCATTAGAATAATTATTAATTATTATACTGGGGACGCGTAGATAGAGCTCAATTAATTTGGCAAACAACTAGAGACATCTTGCGGCTAGAGTCGTGTTATGAAATTAATTTCGGTATTGCTCGGACTGAATTTATTAGGGGAACCTGAATACGTTTATCATTAACACGCCCCTATAAGACATGCCCCCGAGAGATAACGGAGTAGGCACTTGAGACCAAAATGCAAATTTCTTAATAAACATAGTAAAATCTATTTTCTCGTTAAATATATATTAGTGCATATTTTCAGACTTACCACCGGATGGTGATTTGGATGAAATTCGTCGATGATAGAATAAGTTTTACCTCTTTTACCACTCAGATAGCAGAAAATGTATTAAATAAATAAATGTTCTCGGACGGATAAAAAAAGATAAAGAGTTACTGAAGACCATAAAGAAAAAAAAAATTGAGTACCAAAGTACTGAGTCCAAAGGTGATGGCATAACGATAGTTTCTATAAAAGGACGCGTCAAAACATTAAAATTTTTATTATTTCCTGCCAGGAATCGAAACTGAAACCTCATATTGATAATGTAATGAAATTACCAATTCACAATTAGGCATAAAACTCATTTTCGAAATATGCGTTTGATAATCTGACAAATAAAAATAAATTTGGTAAAAAGATTTAAAATCGTATTTCCTTGAGATGATTACGAACAAAATACTTACTTTCATGAACAATGAAGTATTCAAATAAATATGTTAAATATTGTTTATTGACTTGGTGATATACTGTAGAACTCCATATTACTTTATTTAATGAAATTTTTGTTTGAAAATATTATTAATTTCTCTAAAAAGTATTATGAATTTCTCAAAAATGCAAATACAAGTACCGAAATTCCTTATCACTACGTAAACACATGGCATTACCCTAAAACTAGTGGTTTTCACCATAATTTTAATCATTGTATATGCTTAACTTGATACGTTAAATTAATTATTACCTTTTTACCTAGAATTATATAGCTTTATAAGAACCTTCAGTGCATTTAATCTTCACATTCGTTGGAAAATGCCCTAACAAGGCGAACGAATTTTTTCCGTTTTTGTGGTTAAAAATAAAATGAATTATTTTAAGTAGACTCAAATCAGTGTTTGATTTTAATATTTAAAGAAATCTTAAATATTAATTGCATATCAGAAATTTCATAAAAAAAGAAAACAGTTCTACAATATTATATTATCAGAACCCTTAAATTTGGTGACATTTTTTTGTAAAAATCCGAGCGACCAGCAATATGTTTCAAGGGATATTGCTTTAGTTATCAACCAGTAGACTTGTTACTACAAGTAATGTGTTGTGACACAACACGAGGATGACATAGACAATAACAAGATAAAATAATAGAAAAATCGTATTTGTCTACAAACGGGCAATAAAGATGACAGTATTCAATTGAGAAATTCTTTCGCGTACGAGACACAAAACATGATAAATTGATATTAAGTCAGTTATTTTTCGTGATATAATGGTAAAGTAAACACAACTACTTATGTTTTATCAAGTAATATAATGTAATATAACTCTTAATATAACTCTTCGTTGTTTATTGGATTGAATATAATAATTCTTGCGTTAGATATTTGTCGGCAAATCTTAACGTCATTTAAGGGAAACGACAGAAAATTTTAACCGTACAGAAATACATGTACGCACATTTATTTGTAGAAATTTTACAAGGAAGCGAAGCTTAATGTTGCAAAAGCCCACAGTTGGGTTGGAAAATGAATTGTCTGTTTTATAGCTCTGAATGTTCTAATTAGGAAACAAGGTGGAAATTTTAATGATGAAATCATTTCTGTGTCAAATAGGTTACATCCCTCCATTTTGTAATCGTTCAATAAAATAAAAAAATTGTGTTAAATGTTGTTCATCATAAAAAGTTAGAATTATCATTCTTTACTCATATTTTGGTCGTTTGCCTATACAATGTTTTAGATAAATTGACATCGCATACTAATAAAGGAATTGAATTTTAAAAAATGGATTGGAAATTTAAAAGTTTTGAATTTTGTATATGTCGTGTTGCTACATTTATGCATTAACTGAGTAAAATCAAGTCCAATAACTTACTGATAATAAGTAAAGACCTAATGAAATTAACTCGATTATATGGAACGATTTACGTAATTGACTGTAGTGCTTTTGGTACAACGATGAACTTTACGGCATATACCAGGCCCTAAGCAACTCGGCACATATGAGATTGTTTAGATTAAGATGGGCTGGACATGTACAGCGAATGTCTAATTCACGCGTCCCTAAAAGATTAATGAGCGGACGCCCAGGTGGAAGGAGATAAGTAGGAAGACCCAGGCTGAGGTGGGAGGATGAAGTGAGAAAGGATGCAGCACTACGTCTCCAGGTGGCAAATAGGAAGACGACGCCTGAGGACAGAGTTGGGGACGAAAGTTGCAAGGGCCAAAGCTCGATATGGACTGTGGCGGAAGCGGATAGAGAGATTGTCGTGCTTTTAAACCTTTATGTAAATTGTGCAGACACGATCTTAGTTTAACTGAAATTAATGTTTAATAATGCACTTTGCGTGCAAGTTTTCTGTAAGATATTTATATCATTTATTTTATGTTCAAACGTTTCAATAAATGGTAGTAAATATTTTTGTATTACATTAGGGAGGCATTGAAAAATAATGTCCCATAAATTAATAAAAATAACTTTAAAAAATAATGTAGCCCGTTATACGATGTTCAATCATATCATATGGAGTGAGTTGTTATGGGCTAACATTTACAACGTATACAAATAGGATAAAAAAATTACAAATTAGATTCCTTAAAATGTTAGCAAGTAAAGCCAACATGATTACTTGTCAAAATGACTACGAAAATCTTTTCCCGATGAGTAAAGTTTTGACGGTACAGAATATGATATACTATCGCCTGGTAACAGAGGACTTTATGGATTTCTACAAAACGTCAATATCACATAAACATGAAACGCGCCAAAAAGTGAAAGGAAATTTTGTAGAAAAAAGAGCTCTAAATGCGTATGGAGAGAGGACCAGGGCGTATATTCTCCCTCGTATAGTAAATAGACTCTCGGACGAAATAAAGAATAGTGATATAAATAAAAATAAAGTAAAATTGGTTTTAAAAATCTTCTTCTTCTTAAATTCTAAGTTTAATGTGTAAAAAAAGGAGGGCTGCCCAAACAATTTAAAACAGTGTCAAAAAAAGTGTTTGTTTATTATTTTTTATATATTTCGGTATCAAAGAAGACTTTATTTACTTGTAATTAATTTTTTTAAATATTATTTTATTGATATATTTAAGATTTTTTATATTTTTATGTAAACATTATTATATTGTGTTACCAAAATGTTTTAAGAGAGAAATCCTTGCAAAAAAACTGCTTTTGCAGTTTGGCGGGAATCAAAAAATTGTTTAGAAGAATGCTTATGAAAAAAAATTCAATAATTTATTTTTTTTAAAAATAGTAATGGACACCTTATACATATACAATTATTATTGTTTATCTATTTTTTGTAAAGATGAATACCTCAGTTCTTGTTATTTAATCAAATATTGTCATTTTCAGACCATTTCCTAAAAGTTGTAAATAACTTGTACTGGAAAACTGGAAATCAAGTAGTGGTAGAGTGGAATTTGAACCTTGGACTTTTAGCCCATGAGCCCACAATATTACCACGGGATCACAACCCGGTTTATATACCTAGTGAATCCACGCTACTCACCGTCTCAATTTCCTTTTTCTTTCAACTCTTGTTCCCACAAGATAAATCATTTTTAAATTATAATTAGTGCGCGTTGGTGTTACAATGTATAGTGCGGTTTGCGTGTTAATGTAATGAATATCCCGACGAAGTGCTGGGTACGTCTGGAAACCGGCAGACATATAAAAGTTGGTTTGTGGTTATAAACAAATATTCACTAACATTAATGTAGTATTATTACAAATATACATATTTTTAAAATTTTATTTGAGTGCTTGTTATTTTTTTGGTACATGACGTTAGAAGCATTAAAATAAAACAAAATTCAATGAATTAATGCTGAGTTAATTCCATCAAATTGGTTCTTCGAAAAAGGCATTTTGCCACGGTCCGGGTCGCATTTTGTCAGAATATACATACTGCAAATACATGTGTGTTTTTGTTTTATCTAAGTATGTTTTTTGGTATGAAACACAATATCATTCCCTGATTTTGTGTTTTCATAGTGTGAGAAAAAACGTTAGAAAATGTTTTAAAAAATTTAAAAAGTGTATGATTTTTTTTATTTAAGCTTATTCACCTCTGCGAGCAGTGTTCGCACATAAGAAATTAAAAGACGCATGCTAATTTAAAAAAAACGCCATGACTCGACTGACCAAAATTTGGCAAGATCGGAGCAACTAAAATGTACATAGTGCGTACGCTTATGTTTTCAATATTCTTATATGGCGCAGAAATGTGGACAATTAAAACACGTGAGTGAGAGAGAATAGATGCCCATGAGATTTGGCGTTAGCGTCGAAAGCTTAGAATTCCATGGACAGCCAGAAGAACAAACGTTTTTACACTGGAGGTACTCAAGGTGAAAGTTCGCCTATCGGCCGTTTGCTGCCAACGTATTCTGCAGTTATTCGGACACATTTTAGCTAGTTATCCAAATGCAACCCAGAAAATCTTAATAGAAAATAATAACCACGGGCAGTGTGCTAGGACGAAGAAGCAGAGGCAGAACTGCAGCCGATGGATTGACCAGGTGAAGAAGGTGCAGAGCCGTGAAGGGTGGAGACGCGTTGTCTATGGAATAGCTGGGGAATTACCAATGATCACAACCCTCAGAACTGAGGATCGACAGAGAAAAAGAGAATTGCAATAAAAGTACCCTCCGCTAACCCAAATCCGCGAGAGGTTTGGTGGTTCTTTTCAGATTTGCGCATTGCAAAAAAAAATAGTTTTTGAAAAATGTTTTTTGAATTACCGTTTTTTAATTAATTTATTGAAAAATAGTACATGTGTATATATTTTATTCTAAACATGTTCAAATACAAGTTACTAACAATGTTACTTTAAATTTTCGTAAATCTATTCAAATTTTCGTAAACGAGTAACGTTTATGAGTGTAAAACAGATCATCAAATTTTCGTTTCGTGCGGATAAATTTGATTTAGTGGATATTTTGACAATAATCCTTGTTATGTTTTGCCGTATTTATACATTAAAGATTTATTGTAATATATTTTAAAATTAATATTCATCTAATTGTATAAACATTTTTATCAATGGTATGTAATTTATTGTTTTTATGACCAATGTCGATGCTAATGTCAATTATGTGTGAGTGGTGTAATATTTTTTAAGAATTGACTTATTATTTAGAAAAAAAGGACCTACTTATCCCTTAAAATATTTATATGGCTACACATTCGCGAGCGCAGATTTGACAGCCGTATATATTTGTTCATAACCTTAAAATTGAGTCACATAACGGTTCGTATATTGCGTAATTCAATAAAAAAAATCATTTAATGACATTGAACTGAAAGGTTGAAATTTTACAATGTGACATTTAAACAATGTAGTGTTTAATTACAAGTTGAAGAAAAATAACATAAAAAATGCAAAAATTTCGTGATTTTTTTCAACATGTTTTGACATTTCAATGAATTTCATGGTAATTGTAAGCGAGAAATTTAAACTTTTTTCTCTCTCGTGCACTACGTTTAGACGGTGCTAAATTAAATATGCTTTAAATGACAAATTTTATCAGACAAAAATGAG
This sequence comes from Micrasema longulum, assembly GCF_059751315.1. NCBI lineage: Eukaryota > Metazoa > Arthropoda > Insecta > Trichoptera > Brachycentridae > Micrasema > Micrasema longulum. Next base: position 25,777 of record NW_028280261.1, read on the forward strand.
TCCTATTTACTAAAATAATAGAGCTGAAATTCCTGTTTGCTAATTCAGTCGATCGTTCGATATAGCACGGCACCATACAATAAAATAGGGTGGATTTATTAAACACAATATATATATATTATTCAATTTATCAATCGGCAAGTAATCACACGAATCATTACACTATGAGGCCGACTAATTTCCACTCGATTTTTTAAATTAAAATATTCACCCGCGAGTAGAAACAAAATCTCTCGTCAACCTCAGGGTGCCTGGAAGAATGACTAGACAGGTGCCACCGTTTTGTAGCAACAATTCACGGACAGTGTATACTTGTAATGCCGTATTAAATAGACTTCATGAACTCGGCAATAGTTATTCCCACGTATCTGAATTTTTACCTGAGTAATGATCGAGTCGAAAACACTCGTAAAGGGCTCTGGTTCTATTACGCGCCATATTGTATTGGTTTTTTCATTCCGCCCAGACACGGAAAATAAACAATTTAAAGTGTTTTTTTTTGTTATTGATTTAGTTGAGAGTTATCGTACCTACTTTCTATTTTGGGAGTGTGGGTTAAAAAAATTGACATCTTTAAAGAACAGCTGAGAGTGTTGCTTGAAGGAACAATGTGAAAAAATATAATAAATATGAACATATAACAGAATGGAGAACATTTTAGAAAAGGAAATATGGAACCATAGGTATTAACAGGGCTTATGTCTTTATTGTCTATCTGTACCTAAAAGCGAGTAAATATCTCTTTACTGACAAAGTAAAAATTAAAATCAGTATCAAAATTTGAACAAATGTTTGTCTAAATTAACTTCTTAAGGCATAGTACTACATCTGATCGACCCTTTCCGAACAGAATACTTGGACATCGTTGCTATCAGCGTATTACCAAAAAGATGAGACGGACTATTCGCGAAAGGGGTTTATAGGCACCCCTTGTTGTATCGAGAAATGCCTTTATCGATAAGAAGGGCCTTTATCTAATAGGAATCGGGGTTGCCTCATAAAATATCATGTAAGAAGTATTCAATTTACTGAAATAGGATAACAATCCTAAACTTTGATACATGTTTTATGTTGTTCGTAAATTTCAACGGTCAATTATTAGCTCAATGCACACTTAGGAATATTTTATTACTAAAAAATGTAAAAAGGTAGCAACGTAGATTAACCTTAGAAGATAAAACACGTGAGTCTACTTTTTGCTATTAAGAAGTTAAAAATGCAGAAATTATTGCAATAAATTATGTTATATGTGAATAAAGCACCAAAGTCAACTTTCGTCATGAAAACGCTTTTTTAAGTTGAAATAAAAATCTAGGGTCCATTTTGTTTTTTGCAAAGAATATACTTTTATTATCATATTTATTTTATCATTATTTTACATTGAAAGTTTTTATATATTAAAATCATCTCATTTGGTTAAAAAGTAATTATGTTTTGTAGATCGCACTATCACAAAAACTAGTTTCCTGAACATTTCGTTCAATCCGACAACCGTGGAATATTCTTTCATGTAAAGATTTATTTATTACTTCTATTATTAAGGGCCACTGAAAAACTGGCGTCGCGACTTAGTTTCCCGCCAGTTGCAATAAAATACCGGAGAACTATTTTTTTTTCTTATTTTCTTCTTTTTTTTTTTCAATTCGACAACCCAATTCTATGGGGAAATAACCTTAAATCTTAAAATTTTGAGTAAATAATGCTAGATGGTGAAGAAACACACCCTTTTCATATTTCAATAAAAAATCCGTCAACTTTGGCTAAAAAACACTTTTATTCATTTTAAAAAAGTAATACATAAATTGTAAAAGAACAAATAAATCGAATAAAATAAAATAAGTGCCGGTTACTTAAAATGAGCTATTTTTAGTTATTTCCCTGTGGAACTAGGGTATCGAATTGGTCTGGGTGTTGTGATGAATTTTTGAAATAAATTCCTTCCAAATCCTTTCTTTCCCAACCTGCCAACAAGCCTCTTAAATATAAGCTTCGAGGGTTATTCCTTTTTTTGTATTATTATACGATATTTTTTATTGCTAGTAAGTAGATACGGTGTTATTTTCATCAAACCTGATTATTTTTTATTTTTTTTAATTTTAAGCCGTCTGTTCTTATGATGTCACCGGCGCGCAATTAAAATCTCAGCAACTACTTTGACTATTAAAACAAAAACTTTAGTAATCTCCAAGTAAACCTTAACGCATTAGAAAAAAATATACATCCGATTTTTGGATTTATTAGATAATTTTAAATGAAATATTTTGTAAATCAGGATCTCCGAAAATGACAAAATGTCGAGTACCTAAGACATATATATAAAACATTCGTTTGAGAGAGATGAAAAAAAATTAGATAACTAAGCAAGACACACATATAATTTTAGTAAGATGAAAAGAGACAGTGATTATCAGCCGATCATTCCGTGAATTTCAGATATCTGATACGAAATTAGTAAACCTAGAAACTTTATTTCAATGAACCGAAAGTCATTCGCTTCTTACAAAAAAATGGCGTGCTGTGTTCGAATAATAGGGGATATGTTTTTGTTTGGTTAATTTATTTGATTGCTGTAACCTCTCTGCCTACCCCTACGATAGAAATGGCGTGATGGCAGTAGTTTATTTCGTTATTCCACTTGCGGTCTTTTTGTTTAATTTCGATTTTATAGTAAATGGCGCGAGTATGTTTTTGCTTATTTTATATATATATATATTAATATTAGGACCTAAAAACGACGTTTTAACAATTTATTTTCAGTTTTTAAAACAGTTGACCCGACTTGAATTATTGTTTCTAAGGCTAAATATTGCATAATTTAAAAAAAAAACTTGTTTTCTACTACAGACTCAAAAAGAAGCAGATTATAAATGTGTGATGTTTACAATGTATGATGATAGAATGTATGAAATACATAATGAAGTAGAATATTAAGGTATGTGGCAAGTGACAATTCTAACATAAGTAATTAGGGCGATTAGTATCAAAATTGGTCGAATCCGTTTAAGATAAACTAGCAACATACTCAAGCTTTTGATTTAACTTTAAGGCAAAATTATTAAGTGTTTAGAATTTGGCGACATATGTAAATGAGGTTTTTAAAATTATATTTACAGTAACATCCACAAAAAAAATCAGAACCATGTTTCAAAGATTGGATTTGACTGAGTTTGATAGTTACGAGTAAGTGTGTATATAACTAGATTTGATTGTGAAGTTTATGGATTTGACTGCTTATGAAAGTTACCTGTGTGGATCTAGCTTATTTTGTAGATGACGTAAGTGAAGGCCAGAGGCTCTAAACTATTGTTAGAAAATTCAATGACCAAATATAAATATCATAAAGTGATGCATAGGGCACTGCATTTGTAAACCAAATGCAGCGTAGTTTGATCATCTTTTAAAGGTAAGGTGATTAACCTTACACTTCAGATGTCAACCCAGGAATAATGAAATATTCTCATCATCAATGTCATTCCATGTCCGCTCCCTCGTTGGAGCATATGGTGTCCACAGAGAGCCTCCATGCATTTCCATCGGCTGCCGGCTCCTGTGCGCCCTCCCAAGTCAGGTTCGCGTCCTGTAGTTTTGACATGAACTGCCGACAACCAGTGAGTAGTGGAAGTCCGGGACGTCTAAAACCCAGCCAACCGTATCGCCTCCGCTTGATGACAGTTGTCACCGGAATTTGCTACGTACGTTCACTTACTTCATTCCTCTCAACGTCAAACGACCGCA
>NW_028280262.1:0-46807 GCF_059751315.1 Micrasema longulum
TATACTGAAAGAAATCAGTTTGTATGTTCCCAATAATTACACTAGGGCGAGATCTTATGCATTGTTTTACGTACCCAGAAGACAAATGCAAGTCATTATTGGCTCATTAATAAGGCAATTTACTTGCTGAATACAGCTTCTGCGGATAATATGAATCTATTTTTCAGTACATATCGGCAGTTGAGCAGCTATTTGCTTTTTATTTTTAATTTCTAATTACCTTTTATATTTATCTCTCATTTTTGTTTTTCTGACAAAATTGTGAAGTGAGTTACAAAAATGTATTATAATTTTAAAAAAAGATTTTTCTTCCGTGATTTTTCTAAATTCCTTTAAATGTGTTACAAAATTTTCGATAATAATTTATAATATATATTATGTAACCTAAAATATATTTAAAAAAAAATAAGATCCTTATTATTTTGATTGTAAATTGAATTTTTTTACACTGATAAAATATTCCCAATAAATTGACTGTATATTTGTAGAATTAACTTGGATTCCATAATGCCTGTCTATTGTATTAACTTGTCTTTGCTTTTCTTTATTGTGTTATTTTCTATTATTTTTTACTGTATTATCATTGTTTTTTTTTTCGTTATATGATTTGTTTAAATTGGACATTGTCCGTAAATTTCTTAAATCAAATAAAAAAAAAAAACAATTATCATTCTCTTTCCGCATCTAATAATGCATAGGCTACTGCATCAGTACACCAATAGTAGCGCATCTTCATAAGTTTTTTTTACATATAAGGTAAGGTGATCACTCCTGCGCTTCAGGTGCTAGTTCGGGGATATTAAATTATTGCAGTGCCAGCTTGTTCGGGCTATAATTTGCCTGTCTAGGAAGCCATTGATATTTCTAATGAAAAACATTAAAAAAATTATGAATATTTTAAAAAACGTAAAATCGTAAAAAAAACGTAAAAACGTAAAAAATTAAAATAAAAAAAATCTTTTTTGCCACATGAAAATTAAATAATCAAACCTACGGTTTCAGGTAGAAATGCAGAACACTAAAATATTTTTGTACAAAACCACTTTAAATATATATGTCAACAATCGAAGGCCTCTTGAGATCTCGCGTATAAATATTGCGCAACGGAAATTCGCAATTCTTGTGTATATACAAAAGCTCAGCTCATAACTGAAATATGGGGTTTATTGACTAAAAATTGAGGTACAAACTTGCAATACAAATTAAAGGTTTGACATGCACTTTGTCCCTTACAGCATTTCACATTTTCGGCGACGATATTAATATTGATAGATATTTCATTAGAAGATAATCTCCTTGAGGAAATGAAATGGAGGTCCATGCATTTAAACGACTTACCGGTATTCGTGATTACTTTACTTACCCGTGTAACATTCACCACTCCGAATATGTTTAAACAGCTTGCTCATCACATACCGCCCACCGCACATGGGGACTAAAGTCTACTTAGCGGTGCCCAGATACAAGGAAAAAAATGTTCTTTGCCAAACAAGAAAAGTTTCCCTGGACTCTAGTGGCCTTAGCATATTTATGCCGAAAAGAAGGAAATGAAGTCTTTTTCTGGCTAGAATGAAATTTATTGTAAATTATTAACTAGCCTTTAATTAAACAATCATATTTTATCCTAACTCAACCTGTTACAAATACAGATAAACGTCGTTTTGCGCCGCGCCGGCTCGATTTACGCCGATTTACAATTACGTCGGTTGGTGCCGGCGTGGGATTTCCCGGTTCAGCCGACATAAAAAAACAGTAGGCGCCGCAATTTTAATAGCAGACACACTTTTACACGTTGTTTTATTCAATTGCCGTGTACGCGAGCAGTCTATTGTGTGTGTGAAATTGTTTCCGAGTTAGTTTTTGTTTTGTTTTTAAGAAAAATAAATAGTTATGATTATATTTTTTGTTTTATTATTATTAAAATTAAAAGAGTATTAAAAAAATGTAGTTTATGCTGTGATTCTGCAAAAAAGGATACAATAATTAAAGCAAATAAGATTGGATGCTTTTCAAAAAAAAGTGTTAGAATTCAATTTAGTACCGACGAACTGGAGAGTTAGTATTTATTAAAAAAAAACATTATTTATATCAAGAGGATATTTTTTATTTTGTAAACGAATTTCAACTAAATTTATTAATGACTCCCGAGGGGGTGAAATCCAGTGTATTGTAAACAAACATTTGGACACACTTAAATATTGTAATGAAAGAATGTATTTACGTAAAACACAATTTTTTGTAAAGCACGAAAATTTCTTTCGAATGATCTGATGAATCTTAAGCATTTTTTTAAAAACTTTTGTTGCTCATTTAAAATATGTTACACAACTTATGTTAGGACACAATGCAATCGGAACAAATTATCAGCTCACTTAAGATTTCTTTAATTGATTTGTTTTATTGCTAATTGCTGAATTACAAGTTTATATAGGATTTAAAATAAATATGTACATGTGAGGATAAAAAATATGTGTCCGGGCGAAAGAAAAATACAAATCGGAAATTATTTCATTTGTTTCTAAATATATTTTTTCGCATTGTTTTTGTTCAAATTAACAGTAAGTATTGTTTATAAAAGTCAAATTATAAAACTATGTGAACATTTTCATTTTTGAAATGATTTGTTACGCTAATCCAGTAATCTTTTGTTTTGATAATTTATCAAATCTTTTTTAATTTTTCGTAAAAACCCGTATCGTATTTTGAAACTTTTGGGTATTTTATTCACATTCTGACATATTTTGTGGTTCACCATATTAATCTTCAAGCTGACAAACATGAAGTGCCTCCGAACGGAAGCCGAAACAAAAACATACCACAAAGTTCAAACAAACAGACATATTTCCGCCAAGTTTTCCGTTCAAACCCATTCTTCGAATAGGTGGGAAATGTATGGAGAAAGTTTCCGCTGAAGAAAACGACTGGAAAGGGGTTGAGTTTAAATATTTCAGCTGATTCATTGATTTTAAAAGATTTTCATGAAATAACGCATCACTTATCAAACATTCCTTTTAGGCATGTTATGAAACTGATTTGCCTTGATTAAGATGTTAGCAAATGTTTTCAGTGATACTCGTACCTGTTCTACTTAAACATTTAAATTCTGCATTGTGATTTTTTCATATTTTTTTCATAATGTATTTTAACATAAACTTCAACTATAAATAAGGTCTAGATTTCTAACTTTTCATGCGCCCTGCAGCCGCAAGATGTGTTGTAATCTAGAATCTGTCTGTATGCGTTTATATTTTGTTAAAAACACGTCTAAATGACTTTATTTGTAGAATATATATGGGAGCTGGATTTATAACCGCCAATGCGTTTTGTAGCTGCAAGACGTGTTGGGATTTGTACAGCGCTCTTGGTTTTTTTTTTTACGATAAAAGCCCTATAGAAGCTATCGGAAATAATTATTATCGTGATGAAATCATCAGAACGCCGTATTTTTTTTTTGTTCTGAGCTTAAATTTTTTTTAACTTAGTTTTTCCCATTTAGTTTTTCTACTTGGTTTTTCGTATTTTTCTTTTCTCTTTAACTATCCTTGCCTCACATTTTGTAAATCGGAATCATGTTTCCAATAACCATGTGTTCATTGTACCATACGACATTTCTTAGGCATCCAGATGTGTACTAACTGAGATGGATATGTTCTCATCATCACTATGGATGTTAACGACCTTATTTCCCTTAGTAGTTTCACCGCTTTCTTCATTTTTTAAAGAGTTTTAATATATATTTATTTTGTTTGTGTAAGAAAGGGTTTTTTGAGTATATATTGTGCTATATTCAGTTATAAAGATTCTAAACTTGCTTTGTTTCTTTGTTGTTCCCAATATGTGTGTATTTTTTTAAATTTTAATATTATTTATGATCAGAATTGAATTGTAATTACTCCTGGGAATGTAGTTTAATAAATTATAACTGTAAAATACTTTGTGTTATATGATTTAACAATAAAAAAAATAAAAAAAAGGCGAAAATAACCGCTTGACTCTTTAACAGGCAATTGGCAAAAACGGAGACATGGGTAACCCATTTCCATTCGATAAAGAGACCTTGCGTTTTATACTATACATCTTTAGATAAACGTATTTGTTTTTATCATACTTTTTAGCTCACTTTTTAAATTTCAGTACAGTCGTTGTTTTAATATAGTGTGGTAAAACATGGTATATTTTTAGTCCATTGTTTATTGGTCGGAATACGCCTATTCTTAGCTCATTGTATGTCGTAGTGTTGTGATCTTTTCGTGTTGTAATCATGTATCAGTTACTCTTGTCAGTGAAATGTCATCATCTTTAATGTGTATTCGTGTTCATTGTTATTAGCTTAAGTGTTTCAAGTTTTCTCGGGCTGCCTATATCTAAGTATTTTACATTTTTCAGAGTTCTACGATCGACGTAAGTTAAGTTAAGCGGGGTATTATAAAGAATAAATTACTCAAAAATGCTTCTCGTATTTAAAGTTGTATAAATATTGAGTTTAACTATTAAACCTGATAGCGAACTCTAAATAAAATGATATTGATTAGTTTATCGAAGAATAATAAATATAGTATGAAAATAAACAGGAGCAAAACTGAAGTGATAATTGTGGCCTGTAATGATCAGCAAATAAATGTAGTCATGTCAGGAGCAACTCTGAAAAACGTGAAAGAGATTGTTTATCTTAGAAGCAGAATCGCTTGGGATGGAACAAAAAGAGAAATCGACTGCCTCTTACACCGAACAAGGCTTGGGTTCAACAAAAAATCTAAGATTCTCTAGTCAAAAAACACAAACCTTAAACTCCGCAAGCAACTTGCCAAGACATGCATATGGAGCATATTGATGTACGGTTATGAGACATGGTTACCAAAAAAGTTTTAAAAAGACCAAATGCCTTTAAGATGTATTGCAAAAGAATATTACGAATTTTCTGGAGAGACCATATCACTAATGACGAGGTTCTCAGTAGGATCCAAGAAAGGAGGCACCTAGTCAAAACCATCTCAAAAAGGCGAGCCTAATGGATCAGTCATATTACGTGCCACGAGGGTCTCCTGCATGACATAATAGAGGGAATGGATGAGGATGCAAATCACAAAGGGTGCCCTCGACGGGAGTATTTAGAACAGGTGTGCGAGAATTCAATGTTGAGCTGAAAAGGGCTGCAAAGAGCAGTGAAGGACGAGATGCAGGACTTAGTTGGAAACCAATCCCTAGCATTGAGACCGCGAAGAAGAAGAAAAACGAAGAGAAATAATTTTGCCCGTTTAAACATTGAATGACCTATTTATACAATGCATTTCACAATAAGTTAAAAATTGTACATTAAAGGGGGTTGCATTGTGGATTTTACTACTCGGATATATGGAACTCGAGATACTTGGCTTGCTCCCATATTAAAACTATTTTTAGTTTCCCGAAAGTAAAACCGGATATGTATATTATTTATTACACTGAGGCATGAGATGGTTTTCAAGACGTAATGGAAAAATAAATGAGTTTGGGAATGAACAAACGAATAACATTTCGTAAGAGGAAGGTTTGGCTTCTTTTACCAATGGGCTAAAGAAAAAAAATTTGAAGCATCGTCTTCAAGCGAACGCTTAATTTAATTTGAATTTATTTTCAATTTACTTTCCAGATTTACTGAAATAGGTTACAGCTCTGTAGGAACATGTTCTGTAGAATTCTCGCGAAAACATTAAATTTTGACTAAGGGTAAATTAAATTTGTAATGTAAAAAGAACCATTAAAGTTTGATAGTATTTTCAGGCATTTCCAAATACATAAGTAAAAAAATGTTGTTTTAAATACCTCTACACATGAATACAAGTTTTTTGTTTTTTTACTTCACGAAAACTAATCAATATAATGTTCAAAGAAATTTCCATAACTGAACAAATGCAAAATAGTGGATTTTACACAGTATGGAAAGTAATTACACTTGTCATAAAAAATATTTTACTATGCTTACTTTAAAATTGTACATACTCGATTGTTAAGAAAATATTCTCTCAGTAGAAACATAGAAATTAAAATGTGTTTCAGATTTTCCTTTAAAGTGACATTTCGGTAGAATCTCACACAAATTAATAAACGTTTCAGCTGTTATCATTTACATTAATATATTTACGAGTACAGGTAAACGTCGTTTTACGCCGGGGTTTCGTTCCGAGAGACACCGGCGTAAAAAAAATCGGCGTAAAATGAACACAAATATAATGGATAACATAAGGTTGGGTCCGTGTCAAAATTCTAAGAACAACCTTACATGTTTATTTAATACATATACTCAAAATAAAATTTAAATGTATTTAAGATTACCAAATTACAAAAAGGATGAAGAAGATTTTAAAAATCATGCTTCACAAAAATCGCACTTTTCCCTCTTCCCAATAGTTTCCAGAAGCTAAGCTTTTAGATATAAGACAAATATTTTGTTTTCAATGTTTAAAATATATATCCAAGAACCAAAATTTATTTACAAGTAATTCAAATAGATCAGGCCAAAGAAGGAATCGTGTGTTAGAAATACCACATTGTAAAACGAGGCTAGCACAGAGACATGCATATTTGATAGGCCCAAAAATTTTTAATTCTTTTTTTGTTGATAATATTTGATTGATATCAATCTTTCGCAATTTTCTTTCTTTTAAAAAACACGAACTATCTTGGATTCAAACTTAAGATATGAACTCTTTTTTTGTATAGTATATTTTGCTCCCTTTTAATAATAAGGATTATTTTTATGTTTTTTAAAATGTTTTTTATTTCCTTTTTTAATTTCTCTAAAAATGTTAAAAAATACCGTTTAGTCTTTTACACAAAAATATTATAACTGTCTATTTATAGTAGGAGCAAAAATTCATTAACATTTCTTGTATTCCCACGAACAGGCCATTTTATGTGTATTGTAAAAACAAAAAAAAATTAATAAGAAATGTAAATACCTTAAATAAGAGAATATGGAAGTCTAGGCATTTACAAGGCTTATGACCTGTCATTGGTTGGTTTAAGTGGCCACTATACACACTGTGTAACATTCACCATTTTGCCTATGTTTGAACATCTATATTTCTTAAATTCTTCACATTGTGTATGGTGGCCACTTAAACCAGCCAATGACATGTCATAAGCCCTGTAAATGGCTAGACTTCCATATTTCTCTCTTTAAGGTATTCTTCATAATACTTTTATTATTTTTTATTTAAATCTTAAAGTAGGGCACACATATCATACATATTGTTATGTGTGTTCTAATAATAACATTGAAAATATATTTAATTTATAAATTGTTTATTACATATGTCTTGACCATTATTTTAAATTTTGAAATGTTTTTTTCTTCATAAATATTTTTTTCCATTTCGTAATACTTTTTAATTGCTTTAAATAAAATTGAATTTTGTGACTTTGCCTTTTTCCTAAATGGAAGCCTTTTTCCTAATTTTGTTCTTTTCTCTAGTATTGTGATCGTGTTCATGCTGGTTCCGATCAATTTTTTTCCAAAATTCTGTTTTTTTATTAGAGTTTATAATTTTATGAACAAATATCATTGTATTGTAAAATATTCTTTGTTTATATGTTAATAATTTCATTTAATTTACCATCGACTTTACCCTGGTAATTTGCTACATTCTTTTATTTGATTACAAGCCTTCTAAATGTGTCAAGTAGACGAAAGTGTCCATTTTCAACATCTCTTTCTGTTCGTGTTCAATCGAGAAAACAAAGCTGCTCGCGATATTTTGTCATGTCCTGTTGTTTTTTTTGTTTGAATAAAAACGGACAAAACTTATTCTTACACCAGCAAAGAGGTGAAAAAATTATAGCATCTTCACCTTACACTGCGCAAATATCGCGAGCATCTTTGGCAGCTTTATTACCCCGATTGAACGCGAACAAAGTTTAGTGTTGAAAATGTACACTTCCTTCTAGTTGACATTATATTTTAAAGGTTTGTTATTAAATAAAATAAGAAGTATAACTTAAAAGCAAACACAGTGTCTCATAGTGCAGAAAATTTTCTTTTAAATGACGTATTACGTTTACCTTTTTTTTTTTAACTTTGGCGTTTATTTTTATGTTTGGAAAAAAACAGACGCAACTTTAGCGAGAAAATCATTTGAGAGTAAGTACTGGCTAATTTTGGTAAAATGAAGTTGCCACGCCTGACAGAACGTCATCGGTTTGTCCACACTGTTTTCTGCTCGCCCGCTAACTAACTGCTTGATCACGTTCCTGTAAAGCTCGGGTTTCCTAGGACAGCGGTGCCCGTATTTTAACGGCCGTAGTGAACATTAATGCGATTGACAGCCGTCGTAACGGTGAATAGAGAGTGGTTTCCTATAAAAATGGTGTTGATAACACCGTAAAAAAATAAAACCACTCTCTAGTCACCACTACGACGACTGTCCACCGCATCACCGTTCACTACGGCCGTTAAGATACGGGCACCGCTGTCCTAGGAAACCCTAGCTTAAGCCTATAATATTCGTCTCACTGTTTTCGCCATGATCATTAATTACGTCCTCGCTACGCCTTTACTCGCTTAACGCCGCATATATTCTATATTTTTAAAATCCATCGCCATTGAATCATCTCCGCGGCTCCAGGGAATTGGTTAGGGCAGTTTCCTATAAACCAATCCTTGACAGATTGAGTTGATTGCCGACAAGACATAAGACATTACTCCTGGGCTGGTATTCCGAACGCGTTTACAGCGCGCTATAATGCATATTTAGTACGTAAAAACGCGCTTTACCGCGCTATAATTTCGTTGGGAATACCAGCCCAGGTTAGTCAGAGTTTTGTTAGATATTGATCTCCCTATCAGAGTACATGTCTAATGAATTGTTTGCCGCTTTTCCCACTAGCTTACGTTGTCTGTTTGGAGATATAATAATTGTTCTGCGGTCACCGCTTATTTCCCGCAAGATGAAGCCATTTGCACGCTCCATCAAATCTCTTACTTTTTCCACGTCCTTTAGTTTCACCGAGTAAAGATGAAAATCGCCATTGATGGCTTTCAGGACGGCGAAAGCCCTGACGTGCGAGGATTCGCACCCTTATAGGAGTACTGGCATTATACAATAGTTGAACAAACGGCACTTTCTTTCGACTTAGTGTAAACTAGAGTTCCAGTACGCATTGTGTTAAAAGTTGTTCCAGTAACTCCTAGACGACTTGCGGGCTCTTAGATCATGGAACCATCCTCAGTTATGTGAACTTCCATGTTTTTAAAATAGCTTTTTTTTTATCCTCCCTCATTACTATAGAGAGGCTGATCAGAGTCAGGACAGGATTGTTGCACATAACCTGGGTCTTTTTAGTATTAATATTGAAGATTTTTTTTCCCGAAGTACTTTCGAATAAATAATATTAGTTGATCCAAAGAATGCGCATCTTGAATATTTTACCGTTTCAGCTTGTACATGTAATTTTTAATACTCTTTTAATAATTTGTATACTTTTTCATACTTTTTGGTTTTTATTATGTATATGTAATTTTAATACGGTTTTCATACTCTTTTAGCTTATATTGGTTACTTATATATTGTTAATTATTTAAAACTTTTTCATTTTTGCAATAACTGTATTATGTATAACGTGTGTATGTAAAAAGATTTTTTCACACACTTTTTTACCTCGTATTATGTACATACATGTGATTTTAATATTTTTAAAATTATTTTTTATTGTTTTACAGATTTTATTATGTATTTATAATTTTGAATTCATTTTCTTACCGTTTAAGCTTTATTATGTATGTTTTCAAAATAATCTTTGAAGCTTTTTCACAGTCTTTTTATTTGTATTGTGTAGTTACTTATAATATTTAATACTTAAATCACATACATAGTTTTAAGCTGTATCACGTACATATATCTCATTCTAAAAACCTCATGCGTTTTACCTTGTGTTATATATAATGTGTACTTTTTTATACACGTAATAGCTTAGAATATAGAAGATAAGTTTGTAATAATTATTATTTTTTGCGATATGTTGTTGATTTATAATGAATCATAATTTTAAGAATATAATAGGTCTGTAAAAAATATTGTTGTCTGCTTGTCCCTAAATGAGGTTTTCCAAAAACTGCTTGGTAATATTATATGAAATTATGTTAACTATATTTTCAATTAAAAAAATATTAAGACCCATATGAACGGAGTTTTCTTGCAGTTTAACAAAAAACATGAAGTTTATTAGTAATTTTTAAACATTCTTAGTAAATTTCAATAATAAATGTTACTGAATATTTGTACGCACCCACATACCGATTTTTTTATGCCTACCGGTTCCGAGTCGAACCTTTCTCTTCATCACGACATTAATTACACTAACACGCAAGTCCCACTAAACATCATTATCAAAGAACTTGCAAAAATATATAAAACAAGGTGCTGATAGGAGCCGTGTTATTGGCAGGCAGCAACAAACTGCTTTGATTATATTTTTAAAAACTCTTCTATCTTGTGAGGAATGTATTTATTTATTTACGGACCTTTTAAGTCCATTGAACAATGGTGAATACGTTTATTTACAGGTACAATAAAAAAAAATACTACTAAAGAAAATTGAAGGTAGATCAAAAATTACATTACATTGTTTACGTCAAGACTAGATTAGGTCTATCTTCGTGATTGTTTAAATCGAGAAAGACTACAACCAAAAAAGTCCAGATCTTGTCTCGAGTTAACAATGCGACACAATAGGGACATTGGTGCATGCAAGCCATAGTTTGTGCTGTGCTGATTAAGAAACACTACATTACTATTTCGCAACCGGCGGATTGGAAAATTGAATGCCACTTGTTCCAGCAACGATGGCAATATTTGAAAAAGGGGAAGAGAGAAAGGAAACCACTATGGTGAAGGTATATACGCTTATCAGATCATGGTTTACCTCTTCGTTCTAATTCTCAAGGCACTCTCTTAATACCCATCCACAATTCCTCTTTCTACTCTTACTCATATAGTGTCCATGCGGCTCGACTGTGGAATCATCTCCCATCCACCATCAAAGATGTTACTACATTATCTCTGTTTAAAGCACATCTGAAGAAACATCTCCTTTCTCTTCCTTAATCTCTCCTCCTTTCCTTTTTCCTCTTTCCTCTTTTTTCCCTTTTCCCATTGAGTAATAGTTTTGATTTAAGGTAATTTATAAACAAGTTCGTTTATTTCTATTTTATTTTATTTTATTTTATTAGGGAAATCAACAGTTCTACATACATATTTTTAGTAAACAAACAGATATAGTGTATAAACTCAGAACTAATAACAGATTTCTTCATAGTATACAAAGTTAGTAAAGAAAATATATATTACATATCAAATAAATACATACAATTTAAAACATATAAAAATGTTATTTTCAAGTACTCAATAATCAAAGATTTTTTAAATATGAATTTTTTAAATATTTTAATAAATCTTTAGGTTTTTGATCTTTTTTTTCTATTGAATATGTTCTGGAACTTGAATTATAAAAATAAAACTTTTATTTTATTAGTTGGTAGGAAAAAATTTGCATTTGGCAATAAGCCTGCCAATGTCCAAATGACATTATGTACAAAAAGTCAAATAAATAAATATAGAGAGATTTGCATGTAAGTGTAATTCGTTTCTTGACGAAACCGGTAGACGCAAAAAAACGGTAAGTATAATATGCTAATATTTACGAATATTTATTGAAATGTTTGACCACAAATTCAATGCATAAAATATTAAAATAACTCTAATGAAAAAAATACTAAAATTTGAGTGATTTTTACAGAAAGTTTAAAATTATTTACTGGTAGGAAAAACGAATTGTACCAAGGGTTGCAGGACGTGAAAAAGCGACGTTTTTAGAGGGAATTGGACCGTTCAATAAAAAATTGTTAGTATCCTTAGACCGGTGGGTATGCCGTGTCAATCGTCGCTCAGAACCTCTTACAAGAAAGACTGACTAGGAAGGGAAGGCATTAACCTGTTCCAATAGTTTTTCGTTTCAACATCGGTTGGATGCTGACACTTGACACTAAAAAAAGCGGAACCAAACGCGTGTAACGTTGAAGGCTTGTATAGAAAATTTATATAAATGCGGCGCGGTGATACAAAACATCTCGCGGATGGACTCTACGTCTAGTTATGACGGGGACTGAATTAATATTGAAGTAGGGTAAGAAAAGTAGGTCGTATGTTGAAATTGTGACAATAATTGACACTGAATACCTACATAATATACGGGCTACCAGTTACATTATTTAACATGGAAAATTACAAAGTAAGTGCTTCTAAATTTAATTATAAAATAAAAATGGCCTTTTTATCAATTAAGTACATACGCAATTAAAATGCCGAATTTATAAGATATTCTAAAAACTGTGAAAAGTTTAATCTTTGAAGTATGCGAATTAGTCAAAACTAATTGCTTTAATAATTAAAATGTGCCGAGCTCAGATTAAGTCAATTTTTTAAATGTGCAATTAGCAATGTAAATATTTTTTAATGGTAATGAACGAATAATTTTAAAGGTAGCGCGCATTAACGCCCTACAAATTATATGAAAGTACCGGGGTGAAGTATGTTAATGAGAAAACCGAAGTCATTAGGCAAGATAAATATTGTTGTCCTATATGAGTAACAACCCTTAATGCTCTCCAACTTATGACTAAATTTTAAACCATCATGTAAAGGTAGGCAGGGAGGATAGAACGCTATCTTCTTCGTATTATGAACTTTTCTGGGTGATCCCGTGTAGGTTGGACTTGTTCGGATTTTGTGGCTACCATTGCAAAGGGCTACCTCGCTAGATTTTGTATAGAAAATGATGTGTTTATTTACTAACAGTTTTAACTGTGTCGCAAACTATAGCAAAAGAATATTCGGTGTCATTTTGTTGTTTGTCCGGACATTTGTTCGTAATTTTTTTTAAAGACTTTTTGTCATAGTTAAAAACACTCGTCCAGGTTTTTGGATAATCTAAAATTGTATGCTTCATACTCTCGGATACAGAAAAACAATCTATTAAAATACCGGAAGGTAATTTTTAAGAAAATAGTTTAAAGAAAAAAAACAACAAAACAGTGTTTAATGTAAAAGCAATAATAGAGAAAAACTTAACATCATTGAATTCGGGCAAATAAATTTCAGGTTTCTGGGCCCCAAAATATTAAATATGTTACCCGAACATTACGAAACCATGACCCGAAATCACTGAATTTTTTTTTCAATAAAATGGTCACTTGATTTAGGCAGATAAAAATCGGAAAACATACTAGAAAACTACTAAAATAATAAACGGTATATTTAAATATCGTATAACTTTATAATAAATTAACCTGTAGGTAGTCGTGTTATTGTTTATTTTTGCCTTAAAACAGGTTGTATCTAGTTAGACAGACTAGACGTAATCCAGAGAAATCTATTACCTCAGTATGTATGTAGTAGATATTTTTTTTAAAAAATGTTTGTTAATAAATAATGAGTATTATTATTATTATAAAACAAAGAGTTACGATAAAAAATCTTAGGTTTATGATTTCAAAAATAAAAAAGTTGTTTGTATTGAACTAAGTATAAAAAATACGATTAATTATTTACTGTATTCATTTTTCGTTACAACAATTTTATTTATCTAAAGAAACAAAGTAAAAAAATAATAATTTGAAGTAAATCTGTCACTTTTATAAAAAATGTCGAGCAAGATTACATTTTAGTTCATTTACAGAATTCATTTAAAAAATGCCAAATATTTGGTGATTCTGTTTACCAAATTCTTTGTGAGGTAAGGGCATTTTAAAGTTTATTTATTTGCTTTATTTTATTCGGAATTTTGCAGCCTTTACTTTAAAATTATCCAAAGTTAATCTTATAATACATAATATATGAGAAGAGGGTTTACATAATTTAAGTGTGTGATGTTTGTATTCATGTGTATGTGCGTGTGTGAATGCGTTGGTAAAAAATAATAATTTGAAAACTTATAATTATAACGAAGACGGTATAGGAGAGAACTTGGTAAAAGGTTTGATTATTTTAAAAATAAATTTAAATCAATTTATACCAACATTCATTCGAATCCTTTTAAAACATATTTTAGTAAAGTAATGTTATGATGCTTTGATTACATTAAAAAATATATAAGAAATTTCAAAACCGAATTATGAAAAAACATTTGGTTTTTTAATTAAATTGGTTCGTGAGTAATCCTATTATTATTTTAACACAAAAAATATATTAGATTGAAAGCATGCCATGTCAGTTCCATGCAGCAATGTCATTCAAATATAATTTAATCCGTAATAAGCATTTTCACAAAACACGCGTTTAATATTCTGATAAATCATATTCGGAAAATAAGTTCAGTGCTATATAAGATCTTGATGTTACTGTGACCTCTGTAAATCTGTATAGATCTGTAGAGACCCGTATGGGTCTCCGTAAATTAGTTCTCGCGCTCCAAGCCTAGAAAGAGCCTGGCTACTGAGTAAAGGGTGAGTTTTCTCATATTGCTAAATCACTCCGGCCCTGAGCTTGGCCGCGATTAAAAAGGCTATCTTCATCGGCACATACGGAGACGGTATACTTAACTTCTGTACTATCTTTATCTACCTGAGTATGTTCTACCAACTTGTCATCTCGACATCATATGATCGAATCCAACCAATTAATGACGCCGAAAATTTTGTCCACGTTCTTTACTTTATGAAAATTTAAAATAGTTCTTTTATATTTTAAATAGGCTTCTGTGATAAAAAGTGTCATTTTCAAAGCGACAATAAACTCCAATGAATTCCAATTCAAGCCAAAAATGCTCGCTCGAACGTGATTTTTAATAGGGCTTTGGACTATATTTATCTACCGAGCTATTACAAAGCCAGTTCTTTTAACGGCTCGATACGTACACAACAATATAATAACTAAAATACAAATAAAAAAATGACTAAATTTATTTTTTATAGTGGCAACATTTTTACGACTAAATGCTCATATAAGTTAATGAAGCAGAATCTAGCCACATTATCTGTGCATCTAGCTCTTCGTTTTTAAAACTGGCAGTTTTGTCAGAATTTATTTCGACTTTGAAATTTACATATTTCTCTCTCATGTTTGAAATAGGCACCTCAAAACAATAAAAAAATTAAATAAACTGTAATGGAAGCAAATACTGCTCGGAGGACCAAAATTGTTGTCACTTTTAATGAGTAGATACGTGTACGGTGAGGTACTAGACCCCCTCGGTACAAAACCGATGTAAGTACTGGCGGCCTCCGTGGTGTAGTGGTCAAGACGCTTGACTCACGCACGGAAGGTTTCGGGTTCGATTTCCGGTGAGAACACAAAAAAAAAAAAAGTGATTTTTCTCAAGCCTGGGTGCTCTGTGATGTAATTCACCACTGTAATTAGGCCTCCTGGCCTGTTGTGGTGCAAAAAAAAGAAATGTAAAAAATGTAAGTACTTACCTCAAAACTTGAAGGTCGGTCGGTAGTGTATCTTCGTAATCGCTCGGGAGAATTTATATTAAACTATAACGTCATAATAAAGGTATGACGGCAGTGACTAGTGACTACCCAAAATCTACGAAAGCTACACTTCGGATATTTTTATCTGTTATGTTATCCATAGTGTTGAAACGGTGCTTTATCTGTTTAGTTTTTTATTGTTTACTTTTTAGTACGAACACTTCAAAAATTTGCTTTGTTTATGCTCAATATTTATTTTTGTAAATTTATTGATGATTTTAAGTTGCCAAAATTTCACTTGTCCATGCACTTTGTAGCTGCAAGACGATTAGTAATCTAGCTTCAATAGGTAAATATTATCAACTATCAAATATCCAAATTTAGTAAATGAGGTCTAGAATTCTAACCGTCCATGCGCTCAGTAGTTGCAATACTTGTTGTAATCTTACTTCTATTTTTATAAAATTGTTTTTTTTTTTTTTTTAATTTCACTAAATCTCTATACTTTATTGTCAAATATAAAATGTATTTATAAATTTACTGATTTTAGTATAGAAGAGTCACGACTTTAAAAAACATTATTGCCCTTATCGTTTTCGGTAAGGGCCGGTATGAAGGTAAACGTAAATCAGATGTAGTTTTAAATTAAATATTACAACCAGAATTATCTTCTTTAAAAAAAAAGGAGATGCAATTCGATTTTAAAAAGGTTTCAACTAAAGTACTTCAAAAATTTATTTTTTTGAAGTATTATCGAAGGCATAATTTTACGTAGAAATAAAAGAAAATTTTACAAAAATGTATGTAATTTAAAATGCTTGTATTTCTTTTTGAAATGAAAAAAATATAATTTGGCTTCACCCACTTTCATGTTCAACTTATTATTTTCGAATTATTAAAAAAGTTTTTGTTTAATACTTAGTCTTTATTGAGATCCTAGATACCTGAGTTTAGTCTTAATTTGAAATAGCATAAAAAAATAATAAAGAAGAAATAGTCTAAAAGTAATTATATTTTAGTTACATAAAACTTTAAAGTATATTTTTTATCAGTTTAACAGAACCTTTAAAAAATATTGTTTCTATCTAATTTTTGTTTTTTCATTTTTTTACTATCGCGCGATTAAAAAAAAAATCGTTTTAAAATGGCAAAATCGTATGATTTCCAAATTTTGCGTTCGTTTTACCAGACTACACCCTTAAATGGACTGAGTATGTCCGTAAATAAATAAATAAAAGCACCCGCTAAGCTTCAATTTTAGAGGCTCGTCAGCAGATGAGAAACAGAGAATAAATATTTATTGTAATTTATTCATTTTTCGCTACATAATAAACAATAATTAAAAATTAAAATAATGTAAATATGGAAGGAAGTTACAAAAAATACATCACACGCTACATATCTAACTGATACATTTCTGTGAAAATGTTGTTTAAGTCGTTATGGTATAGAAATAAATAAATATGCAGCTAAATTTTGTTATATTAAAGCCCATTAAGAGCGTTTACGTGTAAATAATAAAATCAAAATAATATAGTAGCATCAGTGTTTTCCACAAATAAGGTTCGCAAGAGAAATGAGAATACCTATGTAGTTGATATAAAATACGAAACAACGAAGAGCCGAGTGAACTTGTAACCTTGTTTAAGCTTATCTCCGCTAAGTAAGTAAACCGCTCAGGTGGTTAACCTAAGACTTAACAAATTAAAGGGAATTAATTTACCCAAAGCAGATTAATTAATAAGATTCACGATCCTATGTGAAGACTTCATTACACACTTTTGTTCAACGGAGTTTATTTTATTTGAAGTTTATTAATTTCAAAACAATAAAACAAACTTAATTGAAATCCAGAATATAAATTAACTAGACGTTTTTTGTAAAATCTAATTTTAATATTTTTATGCATAGGATATTACGAGTTGTTTTCAAAATAAAATAATGTCTCATTCGAGTTCGCATTATAAATTAATATTTATTGAATTGTATTTTTGAAAGAAAATCATGCTCGATTGATTTAGTAAGATTTTTAAAAAAGGTAAAACGTAATTTTTATTTTATTATTATTCCTTGTTTGCGTCAAATAGTGCAAAGGGCACTGTATTTGTACACTAAATGCAAGTTGTCTTTTTTTTTGTTTTGTAATTTTGAAGATCATTAGTCTTACGCTTCGGGTGTCAGACTGGCACTATAAAATATTCCGGAGAAAAAATCAACATTTTATATCGACCATGTCGGGAATCGAGCCAGTGACCATTTGCATCGTAGTTTAATGCGCTGATTATTAAACCACGAGGTGGACAACATTTCGATATATTATGAGGTACGTCCAAATCTTCAAAGACCGAAATTTCAATTCTTTTAGGATTTCATCAAAAGCAGTGTTTTTCAAACTTTTTGAATATGCAACCCGCTTAAGAGTAAAAAAATTGGTAACGAACCCCCAACTAATTCAACTTTTACCCTGATCGGGGGGTCACAGTCATGAGCAATGGAAAAAATAAATAAATTTAGGTCCCGGAAAGGGGGTTAGATGTAGCGCCTGATCTGCCAGTTTTCATCCCATAATATATACTTTCGCTTGTGCCCGCGACCCCTATAGCAAGGCTTCGCGACTCCTCAGGGGGTCGCGAGCTACTGGTTTAAAAACACTGATTTTACGATGCAAAAATCTTAACAGAGACATAGAAAAAAACTTTACCAGATAAGATGTATCCTAACCGAGATAAAGCAATTATTAAATAATGTAAAAAAATATAATCTAGGCTTCATTTAAGAGGCCTATGATTACTTAAAACTACATTTTCATATTCTCTTATTACTATGTTTTAAAATTTAATAACTTTTTTTTTTTGTATAAAACCACCTTTTTTTCTACCAACCGGTTTAAAAGCTACACAAGCTTCTTTATTAAGGTATAATTAACTAATGATTATCCTCCTATTTTGTTTAAACAGTGATTAATGAACTTAACATTGAAACATATTGAGCTGATCAGTTGAATCTTCTTGTCAATTTGTTCTTGAAAAAGAAGCATATGCAGTATTGAGACCGGGCGGTAGAAATAAAAAGTGGTTAGAAACCGCGTTGTTTTATATTTATTTTATTATAATGAATAACAAAACATTTAAATTTTATTTTAGTTAAGATTTCTATCAAAATTATTAATAATATAAAAACTCATTACTTCTGTTGTGAAATTGGTGTTTAAGTATATTTTAATGATGTAATAACTTATATTTACAAATAAGTTATAAATTAAAAAATACTTGGTTCATACTTTCACTTACTTATTTGACCAATTAGCGCTTTCACCCTCTAATGGGCATCTTCAGACTGGTGAATATTATACAGTGTAAGGAAATTTTATATAAAACTAAATAATATTTTAAGTGTAGGTAGATTTAAAAATAAGTTGAAAAATATACAAAACGCAATACAAACAACAACAGTGCAGTGCAGGAACAAAGTGAGACAAATTATTGAAACATGTGTTGGCGGTGTACTTTAAGAGAGGATTCTATTATATGAAAAAGATTTATTGTTTTATTACAATGTACAGGGCCCAACTAAGGGGGCTAATAAGGGTGAGTTTTAGAATTCTATCTGCTGATTTATTAAAATTCTATCGCTATTATTTTTAATCCTATTTATTTCTTGGATAATATTCACCAGTCTGAAGATGCCCATTAGAGGGCAAAAGCACCAATTGGTGAAATAAATAAGTGGAAGTGTACCGAGTATTTTTTAATTAATTGCTTATATGTATTTTTGTTATTATTTTTTTTTATTTTTCAAAAATATTTACAAAATAGTCTTAAATTAAAGTCCCGCTGAGTTGCATACATACAACTCGTCAGCAGGTTCTTATAAATTACATCGATTATTTACACTTAACCTACATTAACAATAATTTTACTTGAAAAACAATTACAGAATACATTATGAAAAATTAAAATCTATCACAAATACAAAAAACTTTTTTCTAATAACCATAATTTGAGCAAACGTCGCACTCCTGTATTTAACTTAGTATTTTTCATATTGTTTGGGAACATGTTAAATATTTTAGGTATATTGTATTGCAGTCTCCTTTTGCCATATTTATTGCAGTATCTAGGAACAGCTAGTACTTCCATACTAGTAAACCTGGTGTTGTAATCATGTACCAACTTGAGTTTATACTCGGAGTGCGACGCATGCTGACAAATTAATTTGTACCAAAGTAGAGCCCTAACAGATAATTTATTTACAGATTTATACATTAATGATATTGAAATATTGTGTCTCTGGCGGTATACATCTTTATGTAGTAGCAATTTGATCATAGAATTTTGCAAGGTTTGAATAAAATTAATATTAGTTTCACTTGATAACCCCCGGAAAGGGAGTGAATATAAGTTATTAAATCATTACAATAGAATTCCATCAAGAATTGCCAATAAATTATTTAAATAAATATGTTTATATTTTAGTTTGTATTACCTTAAAGAAATCAACACGTGACTTAACTACCGCCCTAGCATCGGATACTGATATTAATTCAATTCTCTTTTTCTATTGACATTACCACTCTTTCTTTACTTCCAAATATCCACAGGGAGGAACTCGTATCTAACTACCCTATCTAAACATTAAACCTCGGGCTAAACGTCTATCCGTAAAGGGGAGAAATCAAATATTTTTTTCGAGTGACATAGAGGCTTACGGATTTGGAGAGGACAAATGAAGACAGTATTTTTTCTAAAAGATTCGGCAAAAAGGATTTTAAAAATAACCAGGATGAAGGGATACTACGAAAAAAGAAGTGCTTTTCTTTTACGCCGCTATCGTATCAGTTCGAGTTGTTAGGGCATGAATAAAATATACTGAATATGACAGATCAAAGATTTATTTTACTTTTAACATATAATGTCAACTGTACATTGCCAAGTTTATTGCAACATAGCAATTTCTTCCAACCAACCAATAAAATAATAATTTTATTTTTATAATAAAAGTTAAATATATTTAAAAATAGAATTTAATAACTGTATTTGTATACAGATTACTTTGAATCAATACTATATTACTCAATGGAAAAATAACATGAAAAGAAAAGAGGAAAAGAGGAGAGATTAAGGAAGGGAAAGGATATGTTTCTTCAGACGTGATTTAAACAGAGATGCTTTAGTAACATTTTTGATAGTAGATGGGAGATGATTCTACAGTCGAGCCGCATAGACAGTGTCCATTAGATACTATATGAGTTTACAGATTACCTTGAATTAATACTATTACTCAATGGGAAAATTGAATGAAGAGAAAAGAAGAAAGGAGGAGAGATTAAGGAAGGGAAAGGACATGTTTCTTCAGACGTGATTTAAACAGAGATGCTGTAGTAACATATTTGATATTAGATGGGAGATGATTCCATAGTCGAACCGCATGGACAGTGTCCATTGGACACTATATGAGTTTTTTTGATATACTATATGAATTCACGATGTACATAAAATGCTTGGTTTGAAGAAAATATATTCACAAATTAGTAAACGTTTAGATGACAGAGCATGGAACTGAACATTCCCTCGATTGAATGCCCATGGAAGGTATCAAAAAGGCTCACCCATTCTTTACTGTAAAATGTTCTTCATGTCTCTTGTAATATGCCATATTAACAGCTTCCTAATGGGTTTAATCAAGTCTTTGTCTACGAAAATTAAGACGAACTCAAAACAAATAAAAATTTGTTAATGAGTAAAAGTGATCGGTTTTTGTACAGTATTAGAAGTTTAAAAATGACAATTTACAGATTTGATAACATCAAAATAATGCCAAGATAATAAATAAATTTCTTAACATCATCTTTCTAGATTTAAACAATCACTAAGGTAGACCAGATCTTGTCTTGAGGTTGTAATTATCATTTAATTTGTCCTAGTTTTGATTTTTTTATTTTGTATTTTATTTCAATCGTGCCGGCATGTATTATAAGGATACGTGTTCGTCATTTTTTGAATGCACTAAGTCCGTAAATTAATAAATAAAAAATAATTTTAAAAATTAATTTATTACTTAACTTACACTAATTTTGACTTCTTTTTTTCGTAGAAACAGTCCCTTAGTACTGTTGTAACGTATATAATAGATGCGAAGTTTTTTACATGTACCTGCAGCGCTGCATTGAAACATAAGTATGTGGTTTGGGAGTTCCCTTGAAGTGAGCGTTTCTTTTGAAAAGGTCTCAAGCCTTTGTGGGTAGACCGCGTCGTACTATGATACTCCTTACAAAGCTAAAGTCGTGTCAGCAATATTCTCCCACAGCGTTGTGCAAACACGGCTGTTCTAGTCCTAGGCGCCAGTTCTTTAAATTTGTATTGCACTTCAGTGAAGAATACACCATAAATAAATAAATAAAATATAATAGAAACAGGTCGTAGCCCTGTGGTCATGTCGCGGACACCGGATCACGAGGTGCGTGGTTTAAATCCCGTTTGCAACAACTTTTAAACACTTTTGTAGACGGTTATTTAATACAAAAAGAAAAAAAATTACTTCAAAATCGAAATACTTTCGTGAATCATAAAAAGAAGAAGACTATTAAAAATAACACACATTGAACTATATTTCTCCCTTGCGATTCCTTCGTTCATTTCATCATGTTTTCATTTACCCTATTTGATATTATTTGGTATGTTTTTAAAACGACTTCCAAATTTGGCGGCCACCGTGGTGTAGTTAAGACGCTTGACTCACATAGAGAAAGTTCCGGATACGATTCCTGGTAAGAAAACAAAAGTGTACTGTGCTTTAATTCATGGCTCTAATGAGGAACTTCAGCCCTGCCCAACGGGAAATTGGATACAATATTTTTTTTCTTGCGCGCTGTAAAAATTGGAGCATTAAATTGTACGGTAAAGTTTCCTGAAAATGAACAAAAAAAATAAAAAACCGACTACTTTGGATGACGTCACTGGTTTATATGAACCGACCTACAATATGAGAGCTATGGAAGTTATTCGGTTTGCTTGCAATGGATGAACCAATGGGAAGAACTGAATGAGAATAAACGAAAAAGAATCTCTGACGTTACACACGGAGTTATTTCAGAAATACAAAACTTCAAAAAGTCGTAGCGCTCATAAAACGATATGTCAAGATTAAAAAAAATATCTGGTTTAGTTAAATAGTCTTATAACAAAAAACCACTTGACTTCTTCATTGGACCTGGCGTGTTGTAGTGCAAAAAAAAATAAGAAAGAAAATCGTTAATATGTCTTTTAATTATCATTATCTTTTTTTTTTTTTTTTTTTTTTTTTTTTTTTTCTTGGTTGTGTTGCATTGTTTTTCCCTTGCTTATTATTTATCAAGGTGATATATTTGTGCTGTTTTTAGTGTTAGTGCTTTGTGTATGATTTTACGTGTAAGTGTTTGTGTACTGTCAATTAGTTTACAATCACATCAAAAGCACTAACACAAATACATGTGTCGGCGCCCCCGAATGCGACTATACTTGTTTGTGTTATGTATTTTGTTATTTGTGTTCGTTTTTATGTGAGACATTTTGCGTGTTTGTGTTTTGTGTACCGATAACCTCTGTTTTCATGGGCTAGTTTCGCTTTCCGACATTCGTCCAAGTGTTAAGGGAACCATGAGAAACCTTAACAGGAAAGGGAGGTATCTGTGGAGAAATTTTGACAAGTTTACATTTTAATATTGTTATTATCACAGATTGAATTATCATTATCTTGCTACATCTAGTGATGCATAAGGAATAACATTGTTAAAATACAGCGTTTTTCGATCACTTGCTTTTATTTAACTTATTTGGGATATCAACAGTACCATACCAAATATACATGTACCAAAGAAAAACATAAAATAAAACCAACAAAAGATACATATTTATTTAATTATATAATCAATAATAATGTTCTACAAAGTAAGTGCTTCAAACATCAAAAATAACATATTTATTTATTTATTTGCGTATTAAGAAAAACAACAGAAATTAAAAAAAAAAAAAAAAAAAAAAGATAAAATAAAGCCAATCAAGTTTTCCACATAAATACAATTATAAGAATCCAGTACAGTTAGATATGAAAAGTTTTGTGATCCATAAAAATACATTTTACAAAATCAAGTAGGTATGGAATAAGAATTTGTGTTTGTGTGTGTGTGAGAGAGAGGGAAGGTGAGGTTCTGTGTGTGTGTATGGGGGTATGCATTAGGGTGTGAAAGTGAGGATGAGAGAGTGTGTATACGTAAATAAGTTCCAATTTTGCCTTGAAAAATTATAGTGCGTATATACGTATTTTTAAGCATTTTAAAATTAAGACATTGTAAGAATAATTAAACGTAGTTATGCAGAAAGCGGCCAGTCTATAATTATGAAAATAAATAATATATTGTCGTTATTGAATTTAGGAAGGTCGATTCTATGTTTTGCCTAAAACATCCAAGCCGCTTTTATACAAGAAAATTATAATAATTACCTTCTAAAAATTTAATGATGTCAAAATGTCATTAAAATGAATGCCACCTCGTACATATACTTTTTTTGAGGTTTCATTCAATATTTCATCTGGCTGTCATTAAAATCATTAAACCTGATGTTTTACATAGTTAAACTCTTTTTTGTTTTATAAAAAAACGAATGCATGCATTATTTATCATTTGCAAGTAAAAAAAAACATTTCAACTGTGGTATACATTTCATTATTCACTATTTTCACAAAAGTGCTATTATCCATGTTTCACTTTTCCACGGCTGGCTGTTTTCTGCATAACTACGTTCAATTGAGCCCCCCAGTAAGTATCAAATATGGCCAAACGACTCCATACCCATTTTCGAGAAAATTTTGAAAATCTGTAATGGCACTTTTTAATTTAAATATTTACAAAAAAGGTATTCGATAATATTTTATGTCATTAACACTTTGAACAAATAACCTTAAAATTAACATAACAATAAACGCTATTTTTATCGAATATTATAAGCGGCCACGCTTTTGATACTATTTGTAGCGTTTAAATATACTAGTGTACGTAAACGAGTATAAACCAAGTAGAATATTACCAAACCTTGAAGACTAGCATCATTAATACATTTTAGCGCTGGTGTTTTGAAAGTCATTTATTTAACAGGTATAAATACTCAAAAAAATAATTAATGATCTTGGAAATTAAAATTAACAATACAACTTATCAGAGTTTTTATAATGCAACAATGTTTGTGTGTGCAAAGAGTGATGTTTTGCATAAAATGAATGAGTAATGATAGTATTATTTTATTATAATAATAAAAATACTTTATAGTTTTATTCCACTTTTATTTGTATTTTTTTAAATATTTTTTTTTCCAGTGACCGGGTTTCGTCGTGACCGACATCGTCATACTGGTGGAAGACTAAACAAATTTCTATGTTATATATGAGTGCAAGCAGGGGTTGTAAATCATGATTTTATATAATTATGAAAATAAAATAATTTTAATTAAAATCATTTAAGTATAAGGTAATAACAATTATAAGAATACAAGTTTTGTTTGAATGTATATAATAAAAACTGGTGTCCCACCCGTCTGACGATGTCAGAAACGACAAAACCCGGTCACTGGTAAAGAAATTATTAAAAAAAAATTATGAATAAAAGTGGAATAAAACTATAAAGTATTTTTATTATTATAATTAAAATGCAGTTCCACCAAGAAATGTCAGTAGAAAAACTCAATGTATTATTATATGTTTGTATGTGTAAGGGGACACAATTTCGCCAAAGTTCTTTACGCTAGCCTTAGAGGATGTATTTAAAACCCTAAATTGGGAAAATAAGGGTGTAAAGATCGATGGCATGTACCTGAGTCACCTCAGATTCGCAGATGATATAGTGGTCATAAGTAAAGACATGGATGAACTAGGCGAAATGATTAAAGAACTACATGAGGCTTCAAAAAAGATTGGTTTGGAAATGAACATTCATAAAACAAAGATTATGAGTTCAACAGGACGAGACATTTTCATTAACGTTAACGTTTTATTAAAATCGAAGTGGTTGATAAATATATTTATTTAGGACACAAAGTCAAACTTGGTAAAGATAACCAGATAGCGGAGTTACCAAGAAGAATAGGGCTAAGTTGGGCTGCTTTCGGCAAACTTAAATATATTTTTGAAAATAAACAAGTCCCTGTATGCTTGAAAAGACAAGTATTTGAATCGTGCATATTGGCGCTGACAACATACGGACTAGAAACCATGTCTTTAAAACAAAAAAGTAGCCAGAAATTAAAATGCGCGCAACTATTCATGGAAAGACAGATGCTCAGTGTATGTCTAAGAGACAGAATAAGAAATTAAGAAATAAGGCGCCGAACCGGAGTCCTGGATATCATAGATCGTGCTGCGAAATTGAAATGGCAGTGGGCAGGACACTTGGCGAGGCAAAATGATGGCAGGTGGACACCCAGAATAATAAAGTGGAGACCGTGGGCAAACAAAAGAAGTGTTGGAAGGCCACAGAAAAGATGGGTCGACGACATTGCTTCTATTGCCGGTAAAACGTGGATGATGAAAGCGGGTGATAGGAAGGAATGGAGACGTTTGGAAGAGGCCTTTATCCAGCAGTGGAGAGAATAAGGCGGCAAAAGAAGAAGAAGAAGATGTGTAAGTAAAAGTAATAAAAGAAAGAGTAATGTTACGTAGTTAAACTCTTTTTTGTTTTATAAAAAAACGAATGCATGCATTATTTATCATTTGCAAGTTAAAAAACATTTTAACTGTAGTATGCTTTTAATTATTTACTATTTCTACAAAAGTGCTATTAAAGGTAAAGTAATTATTATAAAAGTGACAACAAAAGATAAATAAATATAAATATAAACAATACTGTTTCAACAATACATGTTTCATCGATTGAAGCTTTACATGAAGAAATCTTGTATTTTAGGTGCCAATCCAGGGACACTGAAATATGGTAATGGAAAGTGAACTTCAAAACAAATATTTTTAATAGTTTTTGCTACAAATGCTTTTAATAGTTTTAACGTCCGCCCCCCAGTCGCTACTCTGTAAGGCGGACTTATTTTCACTCGATTTCTTTTTCAAGATATTTACCTAAGAGTAGTCATCGAGATGAAAACATTAAATTCACAATACTGTATTTATACCAGTTTATATTAAAAAATCAAGTCTTTTGAATTACAGGGGATCTTTTTTTACGTTAATTCAATACAAACAATCACTCGCTCGTGGAAAAATAATTTAATTAAAAATATTATTTTCGTTTATGTAAATTAAAAGCCATAAAAATGTATTTGATGGAATTGGGACTTTGGCTTTGGTGGGTAAATTTGTTTTATGTAATTTCAAGGGGTTGAATAAAGTTATTTCGAGAAGCATTTATAATGTGTATTTAAATCGTTGTTTACTAAGTAGCCACAATAATTCAAATAATTCATAAGTAAAAAAAGCATTACGAGGTTAATACAGTAAACATGAAATATATTCCTTGAAATAAGTTATTTATAAATTGCAAAGTAGTCGAAAATCCGTTTATAAAATAGTTAAATTATGAATTACTACTAAATAATAATAAATAAACGTACAACTCTTGATGTCTTTTCTAAAACCAAATAAATAAAGGCTGTCAAATATATGTACCATGAGTTTTTCTGGGTTATTCTACCGTGTCTTTCGCACCGATGAATTCGGATCACATTACAGCGTCCATCGGGGTAGATGATATTTTTTTTTAGAAAAATATACATATATGTAAAGTTATGTCCTTAGGATTTGTACAGTTTTGCAGTTCTTGCTATATGTTATATGTTAAGAAGAAAGATGGTGTCACTTTTCTTCGTACAAATGTATTCCCGTATTTTTTGTGTGTCTCTATTGTTATGTTTTTTGATAAATTGTTTTTTAAGCCAGGGACATACAAAAACACATAAAAGATGTCATTTTAATACTCTTTCTAAAAAAAAACATAATCGGTTCAGTTTTGAGGTGCGGAAAATGGGACAAGGAAACCCCGATTTCGTCGACTTAGTTTGACATGGTCAGTTCGAGGTGCTGTTGTCTTTTATGCACAACGTCGGGGAGGCATATGCGAAATAGTAACTAAAAAACTATGTACAAATACCTTATCACCAAATTTCTCTCTCACCGTATTTTCTCTTAGTTTGACATCTGTGTCGTTTTAGTCTCTCGAAAGTCGAAAGTCTCTCTGTCTTGTGCTACCCGGAAAATCAACTCCACAGTCCTGAAGCCAGTCGAGTCCGGTATTATAGCAGCTAGGACATCTGTTTTCTTCCAGCTCCTCGGTGACTCTCAAACTTACCCTTCAATATTGATACTTTTCTCCACGCATTATATGCCCCAAATAAGAAATTTTACGTGTTTTTATGGTGGTTAAGAGTTTTCTGTTCGTTCAAGCTCGACTTAAGACTTCTGAGTTCGTTATCAGGTCTCTCCAAGATATCTTAAGCATTCTGCAATGCAACCACATCTCAAAAACCTCCAGCCTGTTTATAGTGTTCACCTTCAGAGTCTAAGTCTTACGGCCATACAATACAAATCACACATAACACTTTACCAATCTTTGCCTTATGTTCAAGTTTAGATTACCATTGCGACGAGGGACTTTATTTTGTTAAAAACAGCCCTTGCTGCCTCAACTCTGCATTTTAATTTTATTTTTATACATAGGTCGAGGGTCTCTGTTAGAATGCTGCCAGGGTACTTAAATTTATTTACCTTTTTAATATCCCTACCTTTTAATTAAAGAGAAAATGCCAAGTAGTCAAGTCAGCCAAATATGAAAATCCATTTCTTTTTACAAATTTTATGAATTATAGTATTTAGTATTGTATTATATTAAATATATTATTAATACTAATTTAATTTTAGTTGTTATTTTTCGTTGTTATTTATTTTATTTATGCTTTATTAAGTTACAACATAAAATCTTAAGATCTAACATATAAACTTTGAATATCATTTTATATTAAATCAAAATAGTTCAAATAACAAATATATTTAAATTGGTGTTAAATATTAATAATATTTAAAGCATTAACTTTGTATTCAAACATTTAAAAAAATGTTATTAAATATTTATATATAAAACCACTTACCGACTTTTCTATGTCTACCAGTTTCAAGACGTACTCGTCTCTTCGTCAGGATACCAATTAAACTAACATGCAAAACCAACCATACACCTTCACCATAGTTGTTGCACTAAAATATAAAACCAAGGTGACATGCATTTTAAAAAGCACATGCACTGATTAGGACAAACATGCACTGATAAGGTTATGATTTTTTTAAATGTTGTTTGAGAAACATTTGAAAATAAAGAGCAAGCTCCTCTTTCCATCTCCTCTCCTTTTTTTCAACTGAAATTTTTGGTTAAATTTTAGTATGTACTTCCTTTGGTTTAACCCCTTAATCGTTTCATGAATAAAAATTACAACATAATGTTGTTGCTTTACTGTGTGAATGCCAAATTCTTTATGGATTATTTCTTCATTTTTAATATAGATTTATTTTGAGTAATATTATCATTGCCTTCTTCAGTATTGATGTTAAAATAAACAGTAAAAAAATGAAATTAATATTCTACAACTAGGGAGCGGACATATAATAAATATAATGAAATCTTCTGTACTTTACTACACATAGTTTAAATATTTATATTGTGGTTATTTTACTTTATTAATTAAAATACGATCGGACGTAATATCTTCTTTATTATAAACTGTTAGTCATTATTCAATGGGAATTATGGACCATGTGACTGTTGTAAAATACTCAACAAATGGTTGAATAATGGTTTTCTATTTCTCGAAGAACATAAAACTAAGTATCCCGGCTTGTTTCGTGTATTATTAAATTCTGCCTTTAATTACAAAGTTGCAGAGTTTGAGAGTTTTATGTAGGAGCTTAAGCAAGCAAAGACTCGAATTTATTAGTAGCTATGATAAATGTTAACGTTTTAAGGACTCGAGGGGAAAATTATTGCGAAGGTAATTTTTAATACTTCTCAGTCTTTTTTGCTTGCGTTACGCATATAATGAAATATTTAAGGACAATAAACTAAATTTTAGTAACTCCAAGAAAATTTATTTAGAATTGTTTCAGTTTAATGTTGTTTTTGCACAGTAAGTATCTACACAAGATAATATGTTGGATTTAATAAGTTTTGAGCACATTTTTTTTTCATTTATTAGAAAAATTTATCAAAATATTAAACAATCATTCATTTACATTAAATCATCATCATTTCCCTTTACGCAACAAATGGTGCATAAGACACGTATCTGGATCATTTTTGATACATTAAAGTAAGATGATCTGTATTACGCTTTAGGTACCAGTCCAGAGACTGAAATATTCTAGTGCAAAACCCCCTTTAAATAAATATTTCATGTCAACCATGTTGGAAATCGAGCCCCAGACCTCTTGCATGAATTCTTGATGGAATTTCATTCATTTGTCAATATTTATCATGTTTTTTATCAGTGTTTTTAGTCGGTCAACATTTTTGTAGACATGAACAGGATTTAACATCTTGGAGAGCTGTTAATACCAAAATATTAAAACAATTGTCAATACTGAATTATTAAAATTATTTCTTTTTTAAATCCAATTAACAGGCTTAAGTTAGTACTAATAGATTGACATTTATGAGTAATACTTAATCTAAACATTCTTAAAATCTACTTTAATTAACAAATCGTATAATTAACAAAAGGTATGTATATAGCATAAATGGCAAGTGTGACATCGCGAGTCAGGAGAGACAACACCGCTTGCTTTTTAAATGCCTGTCCTTGCTGTAGGAACACATCAATAGTACCGTTAAGTGAGATTTCGTTCACTGTTCTGAGGATCCTTGGCAGAGGGCAAAATAATCCGATGTTAGTTTTATAATTTCCCACAGCAAAGACAGGATTAGTACGCAAGTTACGGCGAGGTACATTAAGGTTTATCTGAGCAAGGATATCATGAGCATCTATACAGTTAGATATTAAATTGTGCAAGAATATCAAACCAGCCAAAATCCTTCTGAATTGTAAACTATAGATATGAAAGTACTCTAGACTATATAGTTGATTATGAAAGTATTTGATCCGATTCTAAATTTTAACGATTTTAAAATTAATAATATTTTATCTGTTTATACCAACATATTACAACTGTCGTGTTGTTGTTTATCCAACGGGGTTAAATCCAGTCCGTTTCTACAAAAATTTGGACAAACTCAAAACATTGTTGATGAATCCACCTAGTGCAAGAAGAAGTATAAAAATTGAAAAATGTTTTCAGGCGTTGCCTAGTATGTAAGTAAAATAAATTATCAGATGAATCTCACCTGAAAGAATAAAGGTTTGAGCTTTTTAACTTAACAAACGTCAACAGATGGAAGAGTCGAAGGAATATAGATGCTCAAATATAGGCAGAATGGTGAATGTTAGACAGTGTGTAGAGTGACCACTTAAACCAGCAAATGGAAAACAATTATTGATGATTTTCCGAATGTTTGAGTTTACTGTTTACCATGTTGATGTGCCATAAATATAAATGTCTATTTATTATTTTTATGTTTCTGATCCTATATTTGTGGTGATATACTCAAATGTCTGTGTCAACTAATTGCTAGTTCCATCTCATCACTGGACTTTTAGTCCCATGGAGTTGGGACTTATGTCTCAAATAATACACAATAAACTTATGTATGTAAATAAATAAATAAATTAATCAAAAATATACATAAAGACGTTTTTTATGGAAAACTTACAAAAAATCTTAACAATTTTAAATTTATACTTGATCAAAAAAAAGCTTTCAAAAAAAAAAAAAACAAAATCATTAAATTTAGTAATTAGTTACCTCGAAACACTTTGTTGAAAGGTTCTTCACACAAAAGCAATTAAATTATAATTACTTTCGGATAACTTTTAATTCTATATATTTGCTGTTCTTTACTGTTTTGTATAAATACTTGTACACTGAATTTTACAATAAATATGCCAGTCTTGAAGATATTAAAGTATCACGCTGCTTTTATTTCTATAATAAATTGTAGTTGTAAAGTCTATCGATAAAATAAACAAAAGCGCTGATACAAAATGCTGAATACTCTTCAAGTGGAAAAGAAGGTCTATTGATGACTGTCAATAGTCCGGCTTCTCCAGTGGGGTTTCCGGTTCCGTGGTTTCCTCGTCACTGGAGCAATGTGGGAAGTTCTTTAATAAGGCCACAACCGACTATCCCGCCTGAGATTCACACAATTGTTAGAGCAGCTATGCGGAACATAATATCTACATATTGAAGTCAATATTATCTAACAGTACTTTCATATCTTTAGTTTAGAATTAAGAGTTTTGGCTGGTTTGATATTCTTTCACAAATTAATATCTAACTGTATAGATGCCCATGATATCCTTGCTCAGATAAACCTTAATGTACCTCGCCGTAACTTGCGTACTAATCCTGTCTTTGCTGAGGGAAATTATAAAACTAACATTGGATTATTTTGCCCTCTGCCAAGGATCCTCAGAACAGTGAACGAAATCTTACTTAACGGTACTGTTGATGTGTTCCTACAGCAAGGGTAGGCATTTAAGAAGCAAGCGGTGTTGTCTCTTCTGACTCGCGATGTCACACTTGCCATCTCCGCCTAGATTATGCTGTATACGAGTACATACCCTTTGTTAATTATACACATTGTTAATTTAAGGAGATTTTAAGAATGTTTAAACTCAGTATTTTTTATACATGATCAATATTTATACATGATCAATATAGTGCAGGCAATTGGTAAAATAAACCAAAGTAGGGAAGAAAATGCCGAACACTCCTCTAGTGGAACGGAAGGCCTGTTGACTACTGCCAACAGGCCGGCTTCTCCTGAAGAGTTTTGAGTGGTTTCCTCTCTACATAAGCAAATGTTGAGAAGTTCCTGATTGGCCCACATTAGTATATCCCTCCTGATCCCAACAGTTTAGATAAATTTAAAGAAATTTAATTGCAGAAAAATCCACTTTTGAAATATAAACCTTGTATATTATAAGCAAGGTAAATAATAAAGCAACTCCAATCTATTAGGGCTTACTTAAGCCTGTTGATTGGCTTAAAAAATATAAAAATAATAACAAACATAGTAAAAATATTTTAAGCATTAAGCCTTAATTTGTGATTATTCATAATAATAAAAAAATGTTTCAACCACCACTTAAATACACCTCCTTTGGTAAAAAACAAGATAATGTCTATCTTTACTACAACCGTCAACTTTTCCCACTGTTCAATGATTTAATAAATTTAGGGTTTTCGATATAAAGTCGTTATATATTTTTTAAAATTTATTTTATTTAGTTCTATGATTAACATAGTCTAATATATAAAAATAATAGTTTGCTTTAAATCCATAAATACAAAATAAATAGTAGTGTTTCTAAGTCACAAAAGTTAAGTGCGCGACATAGAACAACTTGTAACATCTTAATTTCAAAACTTAAAACAACTGTTTCTCCGTGGTTTGAAAAACATCGCAGTGATTCGTTTCCATACAGAAACATGTCGAAATGTTTTTTGTGTGGAATGTATAAGTTTGAACGAAAGAAAAATTCCACAAAGAAATATATAGTCTTTATAAAGAGAACATAGCTTTTTTTCAGTTTTTTCTGAATGGAATTGGAAGAATATCAACTTTTCGGCTTGAATCTATGTCTAACTCAATTATGACAATTTCGGACTTGGTTCTGGGACGGCGATATCATTAATACTTGTATAATTTAAGTTGTAATTTTTCGTTGTGATTCATTTTTTTTATGCTTTATTAAGTTACTTCATATTATCTAAAGAACCAACCTATAAATTTTGAATAACATTTTATATCAAATAAAAAAAGGTTAAAAAAAATAATTTATGTAAATCGGTGTAAGTTATAAAAAATATTTAAAGCATTAACTTTGAGGTCAAACATTTTACTAAATGTTATTAAATATTTTATATGACCACTTAACGACTTTTGTACGTCTAACGGTTTCAAGACGTACCCCCCTCTTCGCCAGGACACCAATTAAACCAACATGCAAAACCCACTATACACCTTCACCAGAGTTGTTGCACAAAAATATAAAACCAACACGACATGCATTTTAATGAGCAACCGTCACATGCACTGATTAGGTTTAGAAAATATTATATACTGTGGC
Source organism: Micrasema longulum (assembly GCF_059751315.1). NCBI lineage: Eukaryota > Metazoa > Arthropoda > Insecta > Trichoptera > Brachycentridae > Micrasema > Micrasema longulum. The sequence goes on from NW_028280262.1 coordinate 33,655, forward strand.
AGAAATAGTTGAGAAAAGAAGGAGGAGATGAAGGGAGGGGCGTGAGTTTAATAGGCATAGGGTGACCATTACAATGGAACATCGAATAACGAGCTATATTGAAAGGTTGTTCGATTATTGACCAAAGGAAAAGCAAATTTTGGATTAGTATACTTTTGGTACAGTTTAGAACCTTTGCATATAGAATCACGATTACACGTCTTGGAGCTTCAAAACGGATCAGTGGCCCAAGATTCGAATACCACTCTAGCCTTACTTAATTTCCATTTCTAAATAAGGAGTTACTAACAATTTGTTCAAAATGGTCCCGAAATTTAAATATGTTGATAAATCATAAGAACGCAAATATTGACCATTACTATTACTATTTGATGAAAATTCCAAATGCAACGGCAAAATTAACATTAACATTACGCTTATTTAGCGAATATCCACACCAGGTAACATTTTTGGTTTTTGTGGTGGATGGGTTCTTGATTCGTAGCATATATATAAAAACCAAAAATGTTACCTGGTGTGTATATATGCTAAATAAGCGTAATGGGAAATGTTTTAGTACCTACATAAAGTGGCCACTCAACCCAACATTAACATTATTTTTTTATTCCTATTACAACTTATGTTAGGTAACTTTATAAATAAATTCATGAACAATATGAATTAAAATTGAAATATTTTTAAAGAAAAATATTAAGTGGGCTTGAAATAGTGAGTATTTATAGAAAGTCATTTATTTGCATCATCTTTTGATATTCGCAGAGCGGAGTTATTCGCAGGAAATCCTCTCGGGGGTTGGTGAATAACACGTTTATACAGCCTTCAAGTTTTCCTTCCAATAACTCGCCGGCAGCCATCTCGAGCAGTTTATCTCTGATACATTTCGTTTCCAATAAGCTCTCTTCCTTTAGGTGCGTCTCCTGGGGTGCTGGCAGGAAGCCCTCGGGCGATGCACGGTTGTTGGCTGCCTCGGCATGCCAGTCCCGTTCAAAAAATGTATGGAGCCGAAAACGAACGCGAATATGAATCATCGTCATCACTCCTTTTCCACACATAATGGTGCATAGGGCGTTACATTGATAAACGAATCGTGGTGTAACTTGGTCAGATGATCAGTCTTACGACTCAGTGCCAGTTCCAGGGGCTGTGAAATATACCTGCGTAAAAATAGTTTTAAAATAAAAAATACATCTCTACCATGTCAAGAATCAAATCCGAGATCTCTTGCATGGTAAGCAAACGCGCTGATGAGGCGGACTATGTATAGGTTCGTAGATTTTTACGGTCACTGCTATCAGTATTTATGATTGTGCTGTATTTTAGTCCTTTGTCTAGGTGGTTTTTTTTAGAACACAGTTTTTTGAGTGGAATAGAGTCAGGACTCTCGAGAAGTGTTTTCAACTCGATGGATGCTTTCAGGTAAAAGTCGAGATTAAGGAAATCAAGAGATAAGTCCGGCTCAGAGATGAGGTCGATGCGTTTGCCTACCATTTTTGAGGTCCCGAATTCGATTGTTAACTGGTCGAAGGTGAAATATTGATTTGAAGGGTTTTTGAACTGGGTATCTGAAGCAAAATACCAATCACTTTACCTTCACGTTGCGGACATTCAAATTACGGTGTATTTGGATTACCAATGTTGTGCTCCACTGAATGCCAAAAGGAGAATGATGGTCTTTTCCCGCGCAATAAAAGACAGAAAATAAAAAATAAACTCTGAAATGCCTTTTTTTGTTGCGCACCACACTTAATTGGCATATTTAAGAAAATTATCAACAGCTGTAGCGGAAGCAATCTACCAAGATACGAGTGTTATTCTAAGATTAGCGCAGACCCATAAGTCTAACTTATCTATATCTCAAAGACATGAATGATAATGATAAGAAGAAAAATAAGAAGATAAATAAAAGCTTTTTTAAATTAATTACATTTTAATTCCATTTCATTCATTTTGGTTGAATAGTTTAAACGAACCTAATCTATGAGAAGTATGAAGAAAAAATGAATTCGAATCTAAGATTATAATATAATGTTTTGTTTGTTTGAGGGAAGACGTAACATAAATAGATCATTTTCGTTCGTATTAACGATCGTAAAAACGTTCGTTTATTAGAATAACATAAGAGCACTGGTAGGTGATACTAATGCTCGTTTAAGCGTTCTGATGAAAAGTATTCCTTCAGCCCGAATCGATACGTGAATAATGGCCTTGGAAGGCGGAATATTCAATTGGAATCGAATCTGGAAAATCAGTCCCAAAACTGCTACAGCCTAGGAATATTTTATCCCTTTTTACTAACCCCTCCCTTAAATTGAATACAATAATCCTATTTAACTAAACAGAATTCAAAAAAATAAAAAAAGATAGTTGTTTTTCCTCTACCTGGCGTAATTTTAACTGACAGCTTTTGTTTAGGATTTCTTTATTCGTTTTTTTGTTGATTTCTGTGATTGGCCCAGCAATCTGCATATATTTGTTTATATTTTGTTTATCTTTAATATTTTATGTGTCCAAAACGACGGAAAATAAAACTTTGTGTGTGGAATAGAACCAGAATCCTGGACTGGTGTTTTTAACTCTATGGTCTCTGAAAGAAAAAATCATTTGAAGATAAGTCTGTCTCGTCATGTAATGTTTGGCGCCTTTGCCTTTAACGCTTGAGGTCTCAAGTCCACTTCCTGGCAGGGTCGATCGGAAAAGAAAATTAAGGGGTTTAAACACTGCAATATTTTTTTTGTCTGGATTGGCACCTGAAGCTCATATTTGATCAGTTTATTGTAAAGAAACAGATGATCAATATAAACTTCGTTTGGTGTAATAATGCAGTGCTCTATGCACAATAAGTGAGGGTGGGAAATGAAGATGATAAAGATATCATACAGTTTTGAAGTTGAACAAAATACACATAATTAAATACAAATAAATAACAAATATTTTGTTCAATAAATACAATTTTATCACAATTTCATTATTTATTGGTAGATAATCTTTTTCATCTTTTCCTGGAATCCTAAATTTAAATTACAATTTTTAACAAATTGATACATATTTTCTCACTCGAAACAACTATAAAGAAAATGCTAAAGCCTTATTTGCAAAAAATAATTATGATTTAACCTGATTGTAATTAACGAACTTGAAAAATTAGATTTATTTTGTATACTTTTACATTTATTGTATTTTGTTTTAAAGATTAAAAATAACAAATTTGGGGCCATTGCGTGTGGATTCGGTGACAAAAAATTTAACCATAGATCGAATTAACATCAAAAAACTTTTTTTATTTCATGTTTATGTGTTATTTCATTGATATATTTCAGTGATACGGAGTGACTTTACACAAGTGTGCTTTTTTTTGGTTTAATATTTAGTAATATTTAGAAAATTATAATAAGACTAATTGCGGTAAATGACAAGGCGATATCCTTTGTCGCATATTGGGGTGGCAGGATATGATCCAACCGGACGGACACGTTACGTAAGTAAGTATTGGCCTTTAATTTTGGTTTCTTTGAAAAAGTATTTTTGAAGTTATGGCTTTTGTTTTCTTGAAATATATAAATAAATAATTACATAACAAAAAAAGTTACGCCTCAATTCACCAAGCATTTTCAAAATGAAATTTACCCCTTTTCTCCCTGTGGAGGACCCTACATTGTTTCAGAATTATCATGATAATATTAAATTGAAACAAAGTTAACAAAACGTTCAACATATTGTAAAAAACGAACGTTCAATATTCTCTATTTTAAGAGTGGAGAATTTTCAATTAACGAAGCCTACCCGAGTAACTCGTAGTCTTTTTGTGCACTCAACTGAATTTTATCGATTGAAACGTATAAAACAATGAAAAATTCTACATGTATATGTTCTTTCAATTGAACCAAAGGTGAAGGAAAATAATGTTCTGCTTTTTCCAATGAAGAACTTCAGCCTTACGGGAAATAGGATATAAAAAATGTTTTCCTACGCGCGGTAAAAATTAAAGCATTATTTATATATTAACATACTGAATCAACTCCCTGGGGATCTGTTTATATTAATATATTAAAACAGAGATGAAGAACATTAAAAAGAAGGTAATATAGAAGTCTAGGCATCTACAGGGCTTATGACCTGTCGATATATGGTTTAAGTGGTGAAATAATTCAATTGCACGAATCTCACCCGCATAAAGAAAGGTTTCAGCTCTTTAACTGACATGGACTGGATTCAACTGCTATCAAGGTGCTATCTTTATAGCTAAAAAAGAGTGGACCAAAGGAAATATTGTTTTAATATAAATTTTATATTTGAAGCACTAACTTTGTTGTTATTCATTATAATCATTAGTTAGTAAATTAGTCACGTAAACCTTGACGAAGAAGCTTGTTTACTTTGAAACCGGTCGGTGGAAAAAAATGCGAAATACGTGGTTAAAAACAAAGTAATTTTGTTTATTTTATTTATGAAGTATTGTATATTTGATTATGTATGATTTTCACCCTTTCACGAATCAAATAGCACCTCAAGAACGGCAACCCTTACAACGTGGTGGATATAACTCCAATCAAATTCTTTAATCAGGATTTTCATTTGACAGCACCTATATTTATCATCAAAACGGTATTCAACAATATTTTGAGTTTGTCCAAATTTTTGTAGACAAGAACTGGATTCAACTCCCTGGGGAGCTGTTTATATTAACATATTACTACAGAGATGAAGAACATTTAAGAGAAGGTAATATAGAAGTCTTGTAATATAGAAGTCAGGGAGTTGAATCCAGTCCTTGTCTACAAAAATTTGGACAAACTCAAAATATTGTTGATAAATCCACCTGGTCCATGAAGAAGTATAGAAATTGAAAAAATCAAATTTTCAGGCGTTGCCTAGTATGTAGGTGAAATAATTTAATTAGACGAATCTCACCCGCATAAATAAAGGTTTCAGCACTTTAACTTCACAAACATTAATAGATGAAAGAATTGAAGGAATATAGATGTTCAAATATGGGCAGAATGGTAAATGTTACACAGTGTGTAAAGTGGCCACTTAAACCAGTCATTGACTGGTCATAAGCCCTGTAGATGCCTAGACTTCTATATTACCTTATCTTAAATGTTCTTCATCTCTGATTTAATATGTTTACATAAACAGCTCCCCAGGGAGTCGAATCCAGTCCTTGTCTACAAAAATTCAAAAAATTTCGTTTATTTTTTATTTTTTTATTAATTTATATTTTTCTCTTACAAACTATAATTAATAATAAAAATAATGAGGCCTCACTGGGGTTACCCGTGCCGAGGACATTAACAACATACTTTTTTGAAATGTTTTTACATTTGAGAATTAACAAAGAAGACTAACTAAATAAACAGAGATAATTAACAAAATATTCACAGTTTTAAAAACTAGGTATATATGTACATCTATATTATTTATATTACAAAACACACTATGTAAATAACAAAAACCTAACATAGGAATACATTTGTGGAGCAGTTGATTCAATATTGGTTTGGGCGAATGAGACAATCGATTTTACTTCTACCTAGCTCCACTATCCATTTTTTTATAGCCTTTTTAAACATTTTCTCGTTACTTCTAATTGTTTCAATAGATAGTGGAAGTAGGTTATAGATTTTTATTGACTAATACTCAAAATCCCTTTGTCCGGAAGAAATATTAGTTTGCATTTGTTTAAGTTGTCTTTGTGTTGAGGATCTAGTCATTATATTATTTGTATGTGCTGTATTGTATAGGTTATGTCTTTCATTTGAGTAAGAGTAGTTTTTGAATCTGTGAGTATTGTTTTAGTGTATAATTAATAAATTGTGAAATACTTTGAACGACGTCACTAGTTCATATGAATCAACCAATAATAAAAAGCTTTGAAAAATATCCGGTTTACTTGCCATCAATGGACTAATCGGCAGAACCGACGGAAAATAAGCGGAAGAGAACTTCTGACGTCCAAAAACAAAAAACCTCAAAAATCAGCGCTTATTATACGATGTATATTTTTTTTTTAAATGGACTTTGTTTAATAATCTATTTACAATTATTAAAATAAAACAATAACTTCCTCGTTATATTATTGAATAAATATAAAAAAAAGTTCAACTTAACGTCAAACCACATACAACGTTTATACTAAATATTTATTTGTTCATTTATTTTATTTTTATTTATTTATTCATATAAAGATTTATACTACAAAAAAGTATCGTTTCCTAAATTTTACGAGGCTGAGAGCTCTGAGTAATTTTTTTTATTTATGTTAATTGTGGATTCGAAAATATTTTTTTAGAGGAAAAATGAACTGAAAAGAACTGAATTTAACTCAAAAGGGTTTTAAAACGGAAACTCAAAACCCTCTTTCATGATTTTTTATGGTTTAAATTGGTGTTCAGATGTTTCATTTAAATCAAATATTTGCCTTTGTTGTATTTTTTACAATGAAATATTATGAGGAAATTATTACAACTTTTGTGATGAAATGGCAAAGATACTTGACCCACGCATTGAAGGTTTCGTGTTCGATTCCCGATGAAGACACAATAATTAATGTGATTTGTCACGAAACGCGGGGAGGGTTCCATGCTGTTATTAACCATATCATAATTGGGCCTTCTAGCCTGTTGTGGTGAAAAAAAAGAAACAATATTGTATATCCGCCTTATAATCATCATCGTCGTTTGGCATTAGTTACGCAATGTCGCTGTAATAAATAAAAAAATGACAAAACCAAAAGTTCACAGAAGAAAGCGTCGAAGAAAAAAAATTATTACCGTTGACAGAGAAAAAATATTTTCAACGCCAGATCATGTATCTACTGAGGTATATTATACATACAGAACCTTCCAAACATACCTCACATGACGGTATCACCTTCTTTTTTAACATACAAATTATGAATAGTCCTAATATGACTACAATAACATTTCACTTTCCAAATGCCATTCATTATTGACAAATGTAAAATAATATCTTTCTCGCGACGAAAAAAACCTAAACAATTCAACTACAAACTAAAAAATACTTCCCTTTCAATGGTTTCGTCAATAAAGGACCTTGGCATTACTTTAGATTGTAAACTCTCCTATCGTGAACATATTGATAATATTGTAAACAAATCTCTCAAACTTCTCGGTTTTATCAATAGAGTGACGGCGGACTTCAAAAATATTAATACCATCAAAACTCTTTATCGCTCACTAGTTCGACCCCATCTAGAATACGCTTCTCCTATTTGGTCTCCATTCTACAGGACTCATATTGACCATATCGAGTCTGTCCAACACCGTTTTTTAAGAAAAGTGGCATGGTTGCTCGGATTACAAAGGGGTAATTATTCTTATTTTGAAATAGAGCAATCTCTTAATCTGTCTTCATTGGAGAGACGTAGAACTGAGATGTACCTTATATGTATTTTCAAAATACTTAATGCTTTAAGTGATGTCCCATCTCTGTTGCAATCAATTTCTTTTCATGTTCCCAACCGTGTCACCAGAAGTCAAAATCTGCTATTTATAAAATCTTCTAAGAGCAACTTTGGTTTTTATGCCCCAATGTCCAGAATGTGTAGATTAGTCAATTCGTCACACGACTTGGAATTTTTTGGGATAGATCTTCCGGCTTTTTGTAGATCTCTTCGCGACTAAACAGTGTGGGATGAAGTTGGATTAGCATGGTTTAGCTCATAGTTTTTGATCTTTCGTTTTTTTTAATATATTGTATACTATTATTGTTTTGCCCTTGTTTGTCTTTGCTAAATAGTTTTATCTTCTTTTTGTTCAGTTTCTTGCATTTATGTTTCTTCATATAACTGTTTTAATTGGCATAGATCGTATATATATAATAAATAAATAAATAAATAAATATAAGCTTTACTAAAATGAAAAAAATTATGCAACCCTCACTATGTGCCGTCCACCGTCTCTAGATAGTCAAGTCTTTATGAATGAATTTCAAAAATTTCTTTGAGATACTGTTTTTTTGGAAACATCAAGTTTTCATTTGTTTTTTAAGGTTTAATTTTGTTTCTTATATATTTAATTTATTTATTTCATAAAAAAATTCATTATAATCACAAAATAGTAGTCCTGCTAAATTGTTAATAAACAATTCGGTAGGAAGTTTTTATATATTGCTTCAATTATTTCATACTTAACCTACATTAATAATAATTTTATTTGAGATGCATATTATACCTTATTAATTATTTGATTATATAATTACGAATCAAAACAATCATTGGAACAAATTCATTTTTTACCACTATCCATAATTTGAGCATCCGTGCTTTATTTAATATTCTTAATATTGTTTGGTATCATGTAACATATTTTAGGTATATTGTATTGCAATGTTTTTTTGCCATATTTATTATAATATCTAGAAACACCTAACCCTTCCATAGTAGTCAAATTGGTGTCGTAATCATGTACCAATTTGAGTTAATGCTGTTTATTAAAGTATTTATTTGTTATTTATTTATTTCTATGTAACATAGTATAATATACATCGTATATTTACAACACAATATTTACATCTATACTAATTCTAACATCATTTATCACTATTATACACTTAATATACTAATTTATAATATTAACTGTTTCATATGTACATTTTCATTAATTATATTCACTATTTACACTATAAACTACCTAATATTTTTCACATTTATACTTTTTACAATTAATTTTAAATATATTTACATTATTTTCCTTTTTTACGCTTTCTGGCATTTCTTCAAATAGTTGTATTCCCTTATACATAAGGCAGTTCTGTGACATTGCTTTTGATTTCTTTTTATATCGTGTACTTTTTATTTTGGACATGCTGTAAAGTAAAACTGATAAAATCATATATACCCACGCATAGGCTATGCCTTTGTGGGATTTTTTTATCTTATTGTTTTATTCTGTTTAACATTATTTTTGTTTTCTATGTAATGTACAAATTTTTTGTCTTTCTAAGAAACTATCACATATTTCTGCTTAACGATATATTTCGCATCGAATGTGATGTATTTTAGCCCTTAGTCATTTCAAGCGGTCGCTAAGTGAAGCACACGTATAGTGTTTCAAATGCGTATTAATAGCATAGAACCTACGTACTTCTAACATACTTTCAATCAATGTTTGATTAATCAATAGTATATTGCTGCAAACAATATTTGTCTTACAATCTAAAATATAAAAAAAATGTTGGGCGTCATCTTTAAAATATTAGGTACTTCTTGGACGTTGAAATTAACACTATTCCATTACGTTTTCGGGTATTATTAACATTTCATTGATTTTTGTGATCATCAATGTAATACGCTTACTTAGAATGTCAATAAAAAAATGTACCAAGTAAAATATTGCCAATTTTAAAAATGTCCTTAAATTTCGGCCAAATTTAAAAAAATACGCTATTTCACACTTTATGCGGTTATTGGAATACTTTTTTTTACCTTAAGCAAATTGGATAATCTTGTCTCTGAGTATGATAGAACAATACGAGAACTAATTCGCATGCGCGAAATTCGACAATTTTCGATAGAATTGGACTGAACTTTTAAAGCAGTATTCGGCGTATTCGACATCCAGGCCTAGGAAGGTTCAGTCCATTCAAGTCTTAATAAATATTGCTTAATATTTCCATTTACTTGGTTTATCGAATGACACCAATACATTAGCAAGGGGTTATTAAACATTCGAAGGCACTGTATTTTAAAACTTACTGAAAAAAAGTCGAAATTTTTCTTTTGGAGTTTAAGGAATATTCATAGATTTTTAAAACATTTTTTTTTTAATTTCCAACAACGCGCTGGGTGTGCGAGTAATAATTGAAAACTCTTCAAATATTTTCCAGCAGAAACTGCAGTGGATACAATTTTATTCCTTATTGAAACTTTATAAATGAGGAATTAAGTAAAACGAAGGTGTTCAAGAGTCAATTTGGCTTATCAGAATCTCTGACACTGAGTTGACTCTAGTCGCATACAATTCTAATTTATGGAAGAGTTTTAATGAATTCCGATCCAGAAAGTTCTTCTTGCAGGAAGTTTGATAAGGGGGTGAAGAGGGAGATAACGATTACTGCCCTAATGGAATTCTGAAAGTTACACTTCTCCTGAGGTAAAACATTGCACTTCTGTGATTATTATGCAAATTTGTCACGATTGCAGGCAAACCTTTATTTATTAATTAAAAAAATGTATATTTAAATATACATATGTATTTATAAATAAACATTTCATTTTTATTTATTTATTTTACTAACATCTACGGCGAAATTGCCTTTTACAAATCTTAGAATTAAAACATATTTGGTTGAATTATTTAAAAAATTATTTACATTAATAAAATTAAGAAACAAAAATTAAACCTTAAAATTTTGTTTAAAACAATTAAAAATAAATTTAAACATCAAATTCACTAATAAAATATTTTAAAGGGTAAATGTAAAGCTGCAAAATATTTTTCAGTCAACACACTTAGAAGGTTGCAAAAATTCTTACCAATTAATACTCAATGCACTTGGTTGAAAGAAATTGCCATTCGGCAATAAACCCGCCAATGTACAAATAAAATTACGTACAAAAAGTAAAATAAATAAATAACAGGAAAATCACGAATAACTGTTTCATGTAACAGTTATAATAAAAGTATAATTACCATTTACCATCTTTGAAAAATTTAAATACGTTTGATCTATTAGAACAATATCCTACACTTAAAATATCCGATACGTGGGAATAACTATTGCCGAGTTCCTGGAGTCTATTAAATACAGCATTACAAGTATACACTGTCCGTGAATTGTCGTTATAAAATGGTGGTACCTTACTAGCAATTCTTTCAGGCACCCAAAGTTGACGAAATATGTATATTTACAAATAATAAGAACTAACGTATTATCTTCCTTTAAAAAAAATATACTAAAATAAATAACCACAAAGTTGAGATTCAAGCATATAATATATATAAATGTATAATATATATATATATATGTATGTACATATATTATATGCTTGAATCTCAAGGAAGATAAACACGTTAGTTCTTATTATTGACTTATTATCTTTTAATTTTCAGACCATTTCCTCAAAGTAGCAAATAACTTGTGATAGAAAAAATTCAAATCGAATTGTGATAGAATGGGATTATAACCTCAGACCTTTGGCCCGTGAGTCTAAAATAATACCACGGGACTAACACACGGTTTTATACTCGTATAAAACAGCTAAACATATAAAATAACTTTGTTTTTAACCGATTATTTTCATTTTTCGACACAATATTTTTTTAGACAAGCTTATTTATCAATAACTAATGCATCTTATCCCATTAACAATGTTTTGAGTATGTTCTAATATTTGTAGACAGGCTGGATATCCTCCCTGGGAGTTATTTTGAAAAAAAATTTGTTCGAATGTTTTCACATAGACAGAATGGTAAATGTTACACAGTGTGTAAAGTGGCCACTCAAACCAGCCGATGAAAAAACATATGCCCTGTAAATGTCCAGACTTTCATATTGCCTTCTCAAAAATGTGCTCCCTCTCTGTTGCAAAAAATGTCAATCGAATCCTATTTAAACAGTGATTGCTAAATATTATCGAATAAATATACATCGAAAGATATGGAGCTAATTAGTCAGATCTTTTTTTCAAATTGCTCCTTTAAAGATAGGAATTTAAATCAATAAAGCTAACTCACCTAAACAATGAAGGTGGATTCATTTTGTAAATGACAATTTTTCTTAACAATTATCTAATTCCCTACCTTCAAACATTAAACCTGCTAATTATACAAATAATTATAAAGGAACAGTTTTTAAAAATCGCAAAGATAAATTTCTTCAATATTATCAATCTGGTATTTACCACTTTTATTGTAATGATTGTGATTCAATCTAGATTGGAAAAACTAAAAGAAAATTTAATATTGGAGTTAAAAAATACTCAAAGTGCCTAAATAATAATTTATGTGAATTCGCAAACCATCTGATCAGTCATACGTTCCAGGTGCCAGTTTAAGAACAGAGAAAGATTGCAGTAAAAAACTTCCTTTTAAATAAATAATTCTTATCGACCTTGAAAGGAATAAAATCCCGGACCTCAAGCATTGTAGCCAAATGCGCCAACCACTACACTACGAGGCGGACTTATCTCCAGTCGGTTCCCTTATTTAGGATTGAGAGCCTGATGGATCGGCCACATTATGCGCCATGAAGGTCTCCTGCATGACACAAAAGAGGGAATGGTTGAGTGGACAAATCACAGGGCGCCCCCGACGGGAGTATTTGGAGCAAGTGTGCGAGGATTTGAACTGTGCTCCATATATTGAGCTGAAGAGGGCGGCAGAGAATAGAGAGCAACGGAGGACAAGATGCAGGAATTTGCTACAAACTAATCCCCAAGATTGAGACTGTGAGAGGACTTGTAAAAAAACATTTCAAATTATTTTAAAACAAAGTTAATATATATTTATATGAGTCGTTTTAAAGAACTAATTTGAACAAATACACAAATAAAATTTCGTTCTATTTCACCACAGTAATAGGTGTGCAAACATCTAAAACCAACCTGCTGACAGGACACAGGACATTAGTAGCCAACAGCAATGAGCACCGATAATTTTTTAAAATTTTTGATTTTGTTGGAGAAATAGTTGAAAAACAGGAGGGGGGAGGGCAGAAGGAAGAGAAGTGCATGAGTTTGCTAACTGAAAAAGCATTGTTAATAAAAATTAGTAGATTTTTTTTTACAGATTTCAAAAATATATCTATAGTCTTTGTTAAGAAATTCATTTGACTTTGTTCTTCATACTTCGTGCAAAATTCACTGAGGCAAAGAGGTCCCGAAACGAAGCAAATTTCTATAGTGCAGTGTCCTGTTAGCTACATGGGCGGGTGACGCTAAATAATCAAATGATCGCTTAAGGAATAATTAGTACGTTTTAGCTGCTACCCTTACTGGGGCCCTCTGCTAGCTCCGGCTCTGGTTCGTAGGCGTGTGACTGTGCTTAAAGCTAAAGACAGGGGCGGATCGAATAAAAATTTAATTTAACTCAAAATGAAATCATCATCATTATCATCCCTGTTCCTGCACCCAGTGGTGCATTGGTAGAACAAATGCTGCGTAGTTTGATGTGGACAATATTTCGCTTCAGGA
>NW_028280263.1:0-62863 GCF_059751315.1 Micrasema longulum
TTTCTGCTTCCTCTGTTTCGGAATCCAAATCATCATCGGCACTGACTTCTTCAGGTACGTTCTGAACTTTAAGTAATGTTCTGGGACGGCTGTATAAAGGGCTGTTTAAAGGACTTAATGACAGTTCTGTTAATTTTTGATCAAATTCATCTCTGAGAACATCTAAATTATCACATTTATCCACATCATCCCTAAATCTAAACTTTATATTGTTAAGTTCGCTATGATAAAGCATCTTATCACAAAGTTTCGGAGACACAGTAGCGGGATAGTTTATTTTGTTCCGCAATAAATCTGCCGCTATTTCTGATTCTATGAACTCTATAGATTTTGTATTATTTTTAGAAAGACCAAAACTGTCCGTATTTAATAGCCTTTTAATAGGCATCATAGGAGAGTTTGCCATTTTATAACTATCGCTACGTTTTACTTTTCTATCAGTGGGACTATCTTTACTGTCATTTAATAAGTTGATTACTACTTTTGAAAATCCCGATAATCTATTCGATGGTACATTTTCACTAGTTAACTTGTTAGGAAGATGTCTAGAGTTAAATATTTGTAATATTTCCGCACTTTTAGAATTTTGTTTGATTTTAGTTTTATCAGGAAGAATGGGAAGTAAGGTGCTCGTAGGACGGGGGGAAGTCATTTTCATATTATTAGATACACAATTAAAACGAGAGTCGGAGTGAACATTTATATACAAACACCCAGGTACATTTGTAAAACTCGACTGTCCATTTTGAATCTTACCTGGGTCATTATCTTTTATGGGTGAGAGGCTGATTCCTTCAGCATCCTGAATATTTACATAAGCTCCCTTGGTTACTGCTCGAGGAGACATTGGCCGTATGGTTTGATTAGACGATACAATGTTGGATGGTGGAATTCTCACTATTTCAGAAGTAGGAAATGCAGATCCAGAAGCTACATGAGGTGCACGAATCACAAGTTTTCCTAATTGTGGAGAAAGTGGCCGAGAAGTATCTATAACTGGTAAACTTCTATGTTTGTTATGGTTGTCACTTTGAACGTTGAATCCTTGGACCCTATCACTTATTGTGTTTTTCAATACGTCAACAGTAGCTGCACTACTGGATGATGATGCAACATTGTGAAGACCCGAGTTTTCTGAACCATCTGTCACATTTTTTACAAAAGGACCTGGTTCGAATGTCGTGTGTGCCCCCTTTCTTCTCCTTAAGCTATCGGAGGAGTAAATTACTTTTCCTTCAGAATCCAATAATACTCGTGCCCCATATCGTTTTAGAGCTTCAGTAGCATTTTCTAAATTCTTTTCAACATTTTCATTAGAAATATCTGAATTCTCGGTAGATATATTTGATGGCAGCTCATTGAGAGATACATATTCAGTTTCTTGTAGTTTTCCTGACAGGACAGTTTGAAGGTTTCTCTTAACTACATCATTTGAGTAGTAGACACCACTACATTTATTGATGTTTATTTTTTGATTATTATTTCTCACATCTGCTATAGTAACATATTCATCATTATCGGCATATAAGGATTCACAAATTTGCGAAACTTTAATGGGTTGTGTTTTCTTTAGAGATAACTTCTGTGGGAAAACATCTTTTAATTTACACATTAGATTATTAAGTGGCATAAAGCTAGATTTTCGGTTCTCAACACACTTTTGAGAATCTGGGCGCTTCATAATAGCCTGCTTTTTCGCTTTATACTTTTTAGACAAAATGTTATTTAAAATTGAATGTTTTACTTCAGCTGATGCAGTTATATCCTCTGCTAAAGAAGTGGTATGTGGTTCAATTTTATTTACGTTTAAATCTGTCGCATTATCATTAAACACTAATGTGTCTAAATCGGTTTCTTGCGGAGGAAGTTCTAATTTTGGCCGACTAGAAATTCGTTTAATGATATCTGTATCAGCTACCAAATCTTTGTCCGATTTTGATACCTCTTTAGGTTTAAATGAAGACAGTTGTAATATTTTATCTGGTTTATCAATGATCTCTGGAGAATTTTGTTTTGAACTTTGTAGGCTTTCATCGTCAGAGTTGTTGGGGGTGATCACACACATTGAAGGAATTCTAGAACTATTTATTGTTGTTTTAACTCTGATTCGTTCAATTCTGTCTATGCCTTCTAAATCGGAAGATTCTGAATAGTCTAGCTCTGAGCCTGCACAAGATAATTTCCCTCCATGTGCACTGGACATTGAATCATCTACTGGGGAGCTAGATGTGTTATGTCCCGAGTCTGGCGATTCGGCTCCCGTGTTTGATAGCTGAGCAGTTTGTGTTTGATGAATCATGGCAACCACTGTTTCATGAGTAAGGTTATCCTCAACAATTTTATTTTTGTTTTCATTAGAATCAGATAAAACTTGAACACTCGGTTTCGGTAATGTATTTCTTTTGATGGTATTTGTTTTTTCTGAACCTGCAAAATTGTTAGAAGAATTCTTTTCCATATGTCCAGTGGAACTAGAAGAACTACTCCAACTTTTGTTCAGTTTGGATAAAGAGCTTTTTCTTTCTGGAACAGTTGGACCGAGGACTAGAGATCGATCGCTACCTGCAGCCAAAAGCGTCGTACAAACTGTTCCCGCGGAGCTGGTAGTTGTGCTGGTGGAACCTTTTCCAAATAATTCATACTCATTCTCAGCAGTACTTTGATTGCCTGAGGAATTTGTAAAAGTACTCGTTGTGTGTAATGGTGTTATAGGTAGACTAATATCTTCTTCTTTCAAAGTTTTCAGGCCTGAATCCATATGGAAGGAAGTATAATATCCTTCTGTATCGCAAGAATACTCGGAACTAGTCTCCATATCATCGTGCAGGTCGTGAATAATATCAGGCGTAAGTGTTCCTTCACTCGTGACACTGCCTGATCCAGAGGTATTAAGAAACCTTCTTCGGCTAACGATAGAACTGGGTGGACCATGAAGGATGTTTAAAGAATTGCTGGAAGTGGCAGCCGAGGTAGAGCTTCTGGGGGCTGCTGTAGTGGAAGTTATTTCAGAGCCGATGCTTGTTCTGCCAGATTCGGAACTGGCTGACCAGTTCCCGCTAGAAGAATGTGGTTCTTCCTTAACCGGTCCCGCAGTTCCAGTAATGGCCCGCCTCCGTCGTCCAGAGGCAGTGGTCTCGCGGAGCTTGACAGCCAGCGATGGTGCGCCAGTAGTGGGTGCAGAGTGAGGAATACGGATGCTTTTCTCGGATGAGGAATAAGAATTATTTCTTTCGTGAGAAATCTTTCTATCCTGCTGTTTACCGGAATTTTTTCTCCTGCGCATTGTAACAGTTTCATAGATATTAACATCATCAATGTCTTGAACTGTCGGGGATTTACTGGTCTTGGATTTATCGCTTCTGCTGGAGTCTCTTCCGGTGTCACTGGGAGATCGACCAATGAGTCGAAGTCTGCTACGCCCCCACTGCTTGAGGCTATCGAAGTGGGATTTTTTGGTGTTGATATCGTAGGGGCTTCGTTTGAGGAGATCACTGGAGTGTGACCTCATCACAACCCCCTCGGGGCTTCCCGCTTCCTCCGCGGGACTAGCGATGTCTCTGAAGAGGGTAAACACACCGAGCCAATTAGTAAGGAACTCTATTACTATTACTTGTCATTTTTTTTACAGTACTGTACGAAATCATCTAATCAACTTTGGAAATGAAAATGACAATATTAACTATATAATATAAGTGAAATTCATATTGATTCCACAATTTCATAGAGTACTGAAGACAAAAACAAGCCTTTTTATATTAAAAGTGAAGCAAATCTGTACATTTCTTGGTTGTGTACGGTCATGTACAAAGCGTGAATGCTCCAGACATTGAAATAATTTAGTAAAGGAATTTTAATTTGCTCAAAACGTGCTGTAAAGTTATGTTTTGTTAAAACATAAAGAAAATGTATTATTAAGCAAACATACCACACATTTAGTGCAAAGCCATTAAATATTGTGGTCGGTTCGCACTGATGCAACGTGAGGTACAATTTTAATTTTGCGCAGCTGTTAATTAATAAATGAAAGTAGATTTTATTTTCAAATGCAACAAGCACTTCTGGTCTAAGCATATTTATTATACAGTTGCACATAATCAAATTGTCCACTAAAGGTAACTATGAAGCGTCTAGAAAGCTTACCCCGCAATTGCATCTCTAATTTCTTTCTGATCAGTGCCGGTGATTGTATTTCGTCTTTTACCCCTTGGCTTTCTGGATCTAGTTCTTCTCTTCACAGTTTGCGAGTCCCCATTGGCCATTCTGTCACAACTTGTATCCATGTGAAGGAGAGATCGCCGAGAGTGACACATCCTGTCGAAGCCGCGACCCGATGTGTCAATCTTTATCATCTCTGCGGGGAATCTGAAAATATTCACATTTTAAATTTTTATTTTTGTAGAATTTATCACAGTTATTTCGCTTTATTTCACTGCAACTGCATCATCAGCATACAACAAGCAGCTTACTGAAAAATTATTAATTTTTGCTCCAATACCCATACTTTCAATCTCTTTCATACAGTTGTTCATGTATAGATTAAACAACCATGATGACATTACACATCCCTGTTTCATGCCTTTTAAAATCGCAAACCAATATGTGAATCCCCCATTAACTCTTAAACACGCTGAACTCTCCTCATAGAGAGATGATACTGCACATATAAGTTTATTGTTTACACTTTACTTTTCCAACACGCCCCACAATTTCATTCTATCTACTTTATCATACGCTTTTTGCAAATCAACAAATGCGCTGAATAGTTTCTGACTTTTTACCATTTGTAGTGCAAAAAATTGATCCTCCTACTCATAAAGGCTTCTTGCACGTCCCACACTTTATCTTTCGTCACCTTTCTTACTCTCTCGAGTATAATTTTCCCGAACTCAGACAAAACTCAGAAAGACTGATTGCCCCATAGTTTCCACATTCCGCACGAGATACCTTGCCCTTATACAAAGGCATGACAACTGCCCTCCTCCAATCCAAAGGCGTATGCTCTTCCTCTAGGCAGAGATTGAAAAGTCTGTGCAGTCATGTGCCCACGATCTGGGCGCCACTCTTCAGATATTCCACAGCGACCTTATCATACATAACGGATTTACCATTCTTCATACTTTTCAGCGCACTCTTTATTTCTACCATGCTTATCTCACATGCAGTATCATCACTCGTATATTCCTTTGTACAAGCTAACTGTTGCCCGGGGGCACTTTCAGTATTTTCGTGTACTTCCATTCATCTCTCTTTCAATCCTTCGTCATCCGTTAGCATTCGGCAACAGAATCCTAAATATATATTTTAAGAAATGATTACACAGTGTGTATAGAGATTACTCAGCCTCGAGGTGTAGGTCTACGTGCCTACCATGGCAAAAGATCTCTGGTTTGATTTTCGGAAAGGTCGACATGAAAAAAAAAATAAGTAGGTGATTTTTTATTACAATATTTCATAGTCCCTGGACTGTGGCCTGAAGCATAATACTACTCATTTTTCCTTTATTTAAATAACAAACAATGACTGATATTTTTTAATTCTAGAATCCATGCATTATTTGGTGCAGATAAGGGAATCATGATGATAACACTGGTTAGCATGATTTTTGTCTCATGAGTACAACAAGTGCACTTAATACAGCTTTTTTTATCCTATTTTCAAATATGTATTCGGAATTTCTCCATCACCCACAAAATTTCGTCAAATCCATGTACAATACATGGTTTCATGTACCTCACACAGAAGTTTCCTAAAATTAGTGATGCAAAAATTAAATACAGTCATATAATATCACAAATCTGTGATCCCAAAAATACGATAACTAATGCATGATGAAAAGTTTGAGGAAGTACTGAGTCCACTAGGGAATGGAGCTTGGCAAGCATTCAAAAATGTTACTTACAGTTTCTAAGTAATTGAAACTAATTAATTAATTATTAAACTAATTACTTTAACTAATTCTTTCTAATTTGTTGTCCGATGTAGAAGGACGTAAGCTGGTTGCTTGTTTTACTAGTAATGACTTGGGACTTAGGATATAGAGATTTTGGTATTATTTATGTTTTCTCTGGATATTAATTGTTTGCCTTTAAGACTGAAAAAGCACACATTATGATAAAACTGTAAATACTTTTAAATATCATTATAAAATACACAATTTACTGCCTTAGAACGGGGAAGCTATCCCTAGTTAGGCAGTTTAGATGAACCAACAGCAAAAATAAAAAATATGGATGCTTACTTTTACTAATGAATTAATTTGTTGTATAAATAATTACTTGTATATTGCTGTAATAAATATGCAAAATAATAAAAAAAAAATAAAAAAAATAATAATAAATAAATCAGAATGTTTGAATATCGAGCAGTTAAGAATGCAGAAAGTATTAAAATATTTAAAATTACAAATGCCTGTTTCTTGGAAACCTTGCGTGGTGGGGAAAAACCGATATCATATTTGAATTCAGGAGAAAAATGCTACGAGAATCACATATTTTTCATTATGAAACAAAAAAGTTTTTTTTTGTGGTCCAGTGTAATTAATAAGAATGCAAACTTACTTAGCTGCTATCACAATAAACTGCTCTTCGGGGCTGGGAAGCTGATGGTCGAGGGCTTCTTCATCGTCTGAGCTCATGGTACCAGCAGAATCTAGGTCAGCCAAGGTCATATTAGCAGCCACTCTGGACGTTCCATCAGGAGCTACGGTGAGGTCTCCAACAGCTTCTGAGGATGTCCATTTACGGAGTTCCTCAAGGGCGGCAGGCTGAAAGTTTAGGTTTAATTAGGTGAGGTTTGAATTATTGACTAAAAAGTACTCAGCTGTTTTAGAAATTGTTGAATTCTTGACGTTGGCCAGAGTTGCTAAGAATGTTATAAAATTTTTAATATTTTAAAAATGTTTACAATTCTGGATCGGGGTGCCTGAAGGTATAAAATATCAAAAGAATATGAAATAAGCTGAAGACATGATTACATAAATATTTACTGCTCCAACAATTTAAGAAATTAAGCGATTCAAACATATGCAGAATTCTGGATTTGTCTTCTTTATTTTGTATTTATTATTATGACGATTATTACAAAATTGACGTTTCGTGGTCACGTTTTCCGCACCCCAAAACTGAACCAATATCGTTGTTTTTATAAGAAAGAGGATCAAAATGAAATTTTCTGTGTCAACACCTTTTGCGTTTTTCAAAAATAGTTATAAAAAAAATAAAAGCAAGTTCTTGAACTTCACAAAAACCAACAGTTGAAGAATTAAGGCATTCGGATGTTCAAACAAAAGCAGAGTGATGAATGTTACACAGTGTGTAAAGTGGCCACTTATACCGGCCAATGACAGGTCATTTTCCATATTCCCTTCTCTAAAATGTTCATCATCTTTGTTGTAATATAATATTAGTTATTCCATTTGACTGTACGTCCGAAGACGGTCCTAGTTCCTATAATAAACGATTTATAAAAAAAACAAGACGATAGACACGTTAATGGTAAATATCAATTGTGCAAAAAAAAAAAAAACACTGCCCCCGTGCCATAATCCAGGGAGAAAATACGAGAATACGCTTGTATGAAGAAAAGTCAGGCCGCGTTTCCTCGCAAGGGCGCTCTAATAAAATATAATAGGTATCCCTTGAATATGATCTAATTTCATCATTATTAACATGTACACCATTCAGTAATAAGTTGAACCTTTTTGGGACCGTTACTTTCGGAACGGAAGATCAGTTCTCCCATATTTGGCGACAAACCAACCAGTTGTTGAAGTTGGTATGCGACTAAGTATTTGGTCGTAAAAAACAAAGATGGCTGCAGAAAGAGGCTCTGGTCAAAGGCATGCCCAAGTATGGAAACTTGTCCAGAAAACAGAATAACAGACGTACTAAAGGGAACCTGTGGATAGTCCAGTAGGCAGTGAATATTACACAATGTGGAAAGCGATCATTCGCCAGTCAATGATGTCATTAGCCCTGTAAATGTTTATACTAACACTACCATATTGTTTAATAGTTCGAGACATCTGTTTATAACCTAACAATCCTTTCGTCTCGGTTAAACGTAGAAACAGAAATATTTGGAGAGCCGATTGGCAAGCGAAACTAGACTAAAATGTTATTTATCCCTGTTGTAATTAGTAAATCTTTATGACTCCCGAGAGGGTTAAATCCAGTATTTTGTCTACAAACATTCGGAAAAGCTCAAATATTGTAATTAATTAATCAGTTTTTTTATTTATTTCATTAGTTTTATATTTTTTTAATTAAAAAAAATAAATTAGTTGCTTGGAGGGTTTCAAATGGCGCCCAACGAGGGGCCTTTTGATCCTCATCAATATATGAAAAAAATATAGATTAAAAACGTATTTTTTTTTTTTTTTTTTTTAAATATATATTTGGACCCCTGTATTTAGTAGCCTTACGTGTCATGTACAAGGCTAAGATACTCGAAAAAAATCGTTTTTGTTTGTCTTGGAAATGGGATGTACGATCACTGATTTTGGTTTATTACCTTTATGAGTCTAATCACCATTGTTGCAAAGTTCAAGAACAATGGCGCTTGATAACTACTTTTAACTACAGTGTAGATATCTGTTAAGGATATTCCATTTTTCCTGCATTCTGCTTCAAGATTATGGCGTTGTAAACTGAAAAATGGGCACTGAAATAACAGATGTTCGATACTCTGTGAAGAAATATCACCGCATGGACAATAGTCATCATTCCTTAATTATTTATTTTAAAAACAAATGTTTTTTTTGTTTTGTTGAATTAACTCTTTTGAGGGTTTAAGGTTATTGTTTGGAAATAGATCGTGTTGTGTTGAAACATATTTTAAAAAAAGTTAGCAATTGACACAAGAATAAATAATGAACGACTTACTGAAATTGAACATGTTAAATACTTAGGACTAACAATAGACAGACAACTAACATGGACAATTCATATCAACAATTTAATTAGCAAAGTGGCGACATTATCGAGTCTTTTTTTAAAAATCAAAAATTTTATTCCAAAAACGGAAAAAAATTATAATGTATGAAGCCTATGTAAAAACTAAAATATGTTATACGCAACTATTATGGGGAGCAGGATATCAAAATGACATAAACAGACTACAAAGACAACAAAATAAAATATTAAAGTTAGTGTATGACCTTCCCTATTTAACTGCAACTAGAGAACTTTTTAAACAAACTAAGCAATTAAATATAACTGAACTCTTTCAACTAGAATCATTAAAATTTATCCATAAATTAGCCACTAATGTAATTGTAGACGAAGAACTAAAACTAGTAAAAAATTGTAGTCAACATGGACATAATACGAGAATATCAGACAAATACCATATACAACTTTCAGACAAGGACAATCAAGACTAATGAACCAGGGACTGAAATTATACAATAAACTACCAGACAAAACTAAACAAAAGACTCAGACAAACTTTTCAAAAGATGTAAAAAATATTATCTTGAACAACAGAGTATAAATGAAAAATGTATATATTATTTTATGTAATATGAATGTAATAATCCGTAAGGGTTTATAAATAAATTTTCAAATAAAAAAAAAATAAAAAAAAAGTTCCTCCTACGAAACGATCAAGCAGCAGCACAAAATATTTGACGATTTATGTAATAACCTTTCAAGGCTTGGAATATTTACTGTGCAAACTCACTGAAATTGCATATTTATCTGTGAAAGCTTCATGTGACTTCCTGGTTTGCATTACTAAAGGACTTCCTAGAAATTGGTATCAAGATTGAAATTCAATTGACGGTTTACATAACATTACATTAAATCGTACTATCCTAGATGAAAGATGTGCATAAATAGTTAAAATAATGTTATAGGTATATCGAACCATAATCGGCAGATCAACGTAAGCGATACTTTTGGGAAATTGCGTTTTTTAAGGAAAAGTGTTCCTTATTGCCTCTTGCACAAATGTTAAAAACATCATAGCTCTATAAAAGTCACCTGCCATATTTAAGGATATTTATTTTTAATTATTAAAAGAAAACAAGAGCCATTATGACAAAAAAATACAATATTTACAAATAACGCAAAATTACAGGCCAGTTATAGTTTTCTATAATATATTTCTCCGCATTATTCCACTCGTAAAAAAAAATATGTGGCTTTTTAGCGTTTAAACATGTTGACATATTATTTTTAAGCTAAAGCTAGGGTTTCCTAGGACAGCGGTGCCCGTATTTTAACGGCCGTAGTGAACGGTGATGCAGTGGACAGCCGTTGTAAAGGTGACTAGAGTGTGGTTTTCTAGGAAAATGGTATTATCAACACCATTTAACACCGTTTTTCTAGGAAACCACTCTCTAATCACCTTTACGACGGCTGTCCACTGCATCACCGTTCACTACGGCCGTTAAAATACGGGCACCGCTGTCCTAGGAAACCCTAGCTTTACCGCCACTATCTTAAAAGCGGAAGGTATTTAAACAATTTGGCTGTCATTTCAGTATTGGCAGAAACCAACCACTGTAAATCCCATTTACCGAACTATTAAAAAAATATACGTGGAACAAAAATTAAAAAAAAACCTTCTCCTAAACAATTCTATATTTGTCGCTTACGTTGTTCTGCCGATTTTGGCTCGATATGACATCTACGTATTTGTCTTCGATGTTTTTAATGGAAGCGAATAATATGACGAATTCTTATTTACCTAAACCAAAAATGGGTTATTGTAAGAACACAAATATGAATTTTTTATCTAAAAAAACAATGGAAAAGAAAAATGAAGCAAAAGAGTAAAATTTTCACTACCATTTAAAATATGCATAATATATACATTTTACATCATTTTCTTTTTTTGCATCACAATAGGCCAGGAAGCCCAATTACAGTGGTCAATTACAGCTCAGAACATCCAGGGTTGAGAAAAATCACATTTGAATTTTTGTACTCTCACCGGGAATCGAACCCGGAACCTTCCGTGCGAGAGTCAAGCGTCTTAATCACTACACCACGGAGGCCGCCTAAGAAAGTTGACTAGATACTGACATGAGAAGAAAATATACCTACAAGAAATATGAAAATATTTATCGTGTATAGAGACAATTGGTAGAATTCCATATTGAATTTGGTAATGTATCCAAAATAAAACAAGTTTATTTGATTATAATTCTACTTTATTTTTTATAAAATATACAAAGGGTATATTGTAACGCGTTTCGTCTTGTTAGGCATGATTAATGAAATCAATATTTACATAATTATTGTATTAATTTTAAAGTCATGCCCTTACAAATATTTTTAAATAATGTAAGGTTTTCCCCAATATAACCAAAATATTCCTCTAAAATATACTCAGTACACCCTGATTGATTTTTAATTACTCTACTTATTTTGGCTTGTATAGAAATCCACAAACATAAAACAGTAATTATTTTTAGTATATAAGGAAGCTTTGTAAATATTTAAGTTAGTTTGTTTGAAAATGTCCTAACAAGACGAAACGCGTCACAATATACCCTTTGTATATTTTATAAAAAATAAAATAGAATTATAATCCAATAAACTTGTTTTATTTTCGATACATTACTAAATTTGATATAAATAAATATACATTTAACACATTTCAACAGAGATGGAGATTTTTTTAGATGGGAACATAGATTTCTAGGTATTTTTGATGCCTTGTGAGTTGGTCACTGGCTGGTTTAAGTGGCTACTTTACACACTGTCCAACATTCACTAATCTGTTTACGTTTGTATGTTAAATAACTCAGGCAGATGAATCTCAACCGCATTAATAGAGGTTTCAGCTCTTAAACTTACTTCACAAAAACCAACGGATGGAAATATTGAAGACATATGGATATTCCAAATCAGGCAGCATGTTGAATGTTACAGTGTGTAACGTGGCCACTTAAACCAGCTAATGACAGGTCATAAGCCCTGTCGATGCACAGACATCTACGTTTCATTCTCTAAAATGTCCCTTATCTCTGTCAGAGTATGTCAATCTTAAGAACTCCCTAGGGGGTTGAATCCAGTCCTTGTCTACAAACATTTTTACACACGCAAAATATTGTTGATGTACGTTTAAGTTTAGTGAAAAAGAAATTAAGCAATTAAAGTACGATCGAACCACAATTTTTTTTTTGATGTTTCGCTTAGAATAAACGCACGGCACGGTCCGACTGCTAAAATTTTAATCGAAAGAAAATAATTAAGTTTGTAAGTGAAAATTCTTAATGGAAGTTTATTGTAATTTATTGTAGAAATAAAATACGAGTGATACTTTAATACATAAATTTGTGTTTTTTTATTTCTATAATAAAAGAAAGAAAATAAAATTTCGTACCTAATATTATTATCGAAGTCAACTAAGGACAATTATCTAAAAACTTATTCTTTTAGATGTAATTTCCGGCTTGATGTTATATTACGCTTCATTATTTCCGGTCCAAAACACCTCCGTTGTGTCATGTGATGTAACATAAAACGCGCTCACCCACATATTTTTAAATTACCCCATATCTGTACACAAAAATACTCTGAAATGGTCCAAGTTCAGAAGATAAACCCAAAACTAAACCGTAGACATTCTTTAAGCCCACGCTGTTTTATGATTTCTCCCAGTGGGAATGATAACATCAATGTTCGATGGACTGGATCCATAGACAAAACTGATCTTTCCATGACCTGAGAAACTGGTTTTCTGGAGAAATATTTTATAAATTACTGCCCGTCTTTTCTCGACCTAACAGTAAAAGGTCCCTTAAGCGGTAAGACAATAATTATTGGGCATTCGAATTCTCGGGGCCATGATTGCTTAAAATCGACCGTCTGTCTTGTCTGTAAAATAAGTCTTCCATCAGTTTGGTGAGAGTTTAATTGATCTTTTACTACAAGCGGACAATATAAATACAGAGATAGACAAGTGACGAGTCGCCATGCCAGAGTAAAAAACCTCTCGATTATGATTGTTTAAAGAATTTGAGCAACTTTAGAAAATCAGATTTTTATAAACAGATATAAAATAAGGCCTCAAACTAAATATGGCTTTTCTTTGAAATTTTATTTTGCACCACAGCAGACCAGGAGGCCTAATTACAGTGGTGAATTTACGATACGGAAAATCCAGGTTTGAGAAAAATCATATATGATTTTTGTGATCTTATCGAGAATCGAACCCGGAATCCACCAACGTAAGGCAGGCGTCTAAGACATTATACAACGTGGGCTGCTTAAAAAGGAAACAAAGGAATTTCCTTAATGTTTCAAAAACCATATTTAATGTATTTGGTTACGCCACATTTATTTTATTTTATTTTTGCACCACAACAGGCCAGGAGGCCCAATTACAGCGGTGAATTACATCACAGAACACCCAGGCTTGAGAAAAATCACATTTAATTTTTGTGTTCTCACCGGGAATCGAACCCGGAACCTTCCGTCTGTGAGTCAAGCGTCTTGACCACTACACCACGGAGGCCGCCAAAATTTAATGTATATGTGTTACACGTTGAGTTTATTTGTTGCCTACTGGGCCCTGGTTAAGATGTTGCGATTCTTACTGTGGGTAGGTACCACATGTTTGTCTCTGACCCAAAATAATACTTTATTCAAATACATACAACAAAAATAAGAATCATTACGCGTGTGTCTTTGATATTCTCACCGCGATCGCGAATAAGTTATTTTTGCGATCAATAACTCAATTAATCCACTGTGTTGTGTAATAATATAATAATAATAATAATCAAGGACCCACGTCAAGTGCCCCTCCTTCCTGACCACAGGATCTGATCTGATCCTGACTGCCGCGAGAGAAGTTCCGAATAATGAGTCAGAACCCCAGTACAAGGTAGGAAATTGCATTCACTGTATCAGGGTTCAGTGGCAAAGTAAATAAAGATAACGCATCCCGCAAACCAGACCAATTTTAGAGCGATTAGTGGTTAAGTAATATAATTTCTTAATAATGTATCACAATGCAGGTGGGTTTAGTTAGTAACAAGACGCAATAGGTCACATAGGTAACATAGGTAACAAAGTTCAAACATATGCCAGTTTTCATTCAATTTCATAAAATGACTGCAAAATTTATAAGGTCGATTAAGAATACAGTTGTGCGTGAAATTGTCGCGATGGCGACCTACAGGTAAAAATCCCGAAAAAGGAAATAGACTGGAAAAAAGTCCGCACCGTAGTGTAGTGCTTGGCGCTTTCGCTAACCCTGCATGAGGTCCTAGGTTCGATTCCTGGGAGGGTCGACATGAAATATTTGTTTTAAAGGTTGCTATACACTGCAATATTTCATTTTTGCATGACTATGGAATTAATATTTTGGCGACTTGTATGAGGGGCGTCGGAGTTACGTAATTTATTAAAATGATGATAGTAATAATCTAAATAGAAATTATTAAAATATTTGAGTTTGTCCAAATGTTCGTAGACAAAAGACTGGATTTCACCCCCTCGGGAGTCATTAAGATTAACAAATTACAACAGGGATGGAGAATACCTTAAATAAGGGAAGATGGAAGTCTAGGGATTTACAGGGCTTATGACCTGTTTATTATAAGTAATTTTTGTTTATTACCCAACTTGTTTATTATATGTAATTTGTTAATAGAAATTATTAAATTTATAAAAAATACCGAAGTAGAATTAGATTTTCGTAGTTTATTTCTTTATACATATTATCATATAACATTCATTTTTGTAAACTATGCCCAGCTAAAAAGGGATCATACCCCGTTCCAAGCTAGGCAATGAAATTTTTTATTACATAATAATTATTTTTACAAGTTTTTTAACTTCTTTCTTTTGAAAGAACAGACAAATAAAATATAAACTCATTAGTATACACATATTGATACATACACTTATACGTACATATACATACACACATAAATACATATACATACACATATATATATATATACATATTTACATACATATACACATACATACACATACATATACCCATGCGCATACACATACATACATACATAAAATAAACAAAATTGAATTTTTATACAAGTAAACACATGTTTTACTACCATTCGTGTTTTTTAAATGGTCATGAGGAAGAATGACAACATCCGACATTAGCCCTCCATATAATTTGTTTAACTCACAGTGAAAGGGGCACCGAAAGCAGTAGGGTTAAATTCAATTAAAATCGGGGTTTACGAAATTAAAATTTTTAAAGATTAACTTGTTTATTGACAAAAGAACCAAATAGTTTGATGATGATGACGATGATGTTTACTTCTTGTCGTATTACGCATAGACCCGGGCATTTAACCATAATATTTAGTATGAAACAATACGTACCAATCTCGTTTCTATGTCCACGTCCACCTTTGCCCTCAGCCTCCTCCTGCGAGCACCGAGAACGGGAGTGCACTGGACCAGCGGGGAGTTGCGTCCTCCTCGGCTCCCCAGGCCTCCCTGGGCATCCAACGTCCCGGCAGTAAGGTACAGGTCTTTGAGGCATTGTGGTCTAAAAAAGCAAGTCATTTTACAAGTAAAAAAAACACTAGGGGAATTCCTCATTAAACTGAACCGACTAACTTTATGAAATACTGTACGCTGGAACCTCTGGAAAACAAGGTTTCGAAATAACGATGTACAAAAATGAATTTAAATAACATTTTTAATCAAATTATTACAACAACAGCAACAGAACATCCCGCCGTTTCCCCGTAAAGGTAGGCACACAGGATAGAACGCCACATCGCTCAATTATTGCATACATCGCTTCCTCTACATTCATACATCTTCTCATGCACGCGCACCGATTATGCCGGCTTTTGACATGTCCATCTTCAAGTATTTGTTAGATTTGGTCATGCCATGTCCTTTCTCGGTCTTCCTCTATTTTGGCATCCATTAACATTCGCACTGTAAATTTTTTGGCCATTCTTTCGCTGTCCATTCGCTCTACATGTCCAAATCAACGCAGAGCTCTTTTCTTGATTTTGTCGATACTGCTTATCTCAGCCTTACATAATGTACGGATAGCAACATTTGTGCATCTATCGTACATAGTTTTACCACACATTCGCCTGTGATATCGCATTCTGACAGCATTTAGCTTACTTTTATCCCTGTTTTTCCAAGCTTATACTTCGCTCTCATACATCAGAGTCGGGACCGGGACTCCATTGTGAAGTTTTGCCTCTTGCGACAAACACTTATTTGCCAAGGTTGATTTAAGTGCACCGTTCACTCTGTTCTTGGCACTCACCCTCCTTTCAATATCATTCTCAGTCATTTCATCCTTAGTAAACAAACTTCCCAGATACACAAATTCCTCTACCTGTTTTAGTATAACCCCATTCACAGTGATTTCACATTAAGTCATACTTTCATTTCTTTCAAAAACTATCACATTCGATTTATGGTCATTCATCAGCAGATCGCTTCCCTTGTATTCATCGTAAACTTTTGTTATCAAGAATTGCATTTCGTCTTTGTTGTTAATAAGAATCACGGCATCATCAGCATTTAAGAGACAATTGACTGTTAAACCACCCATTTTCGCTCATTCATACAGTTATCGATATATATGTTGAACAGCCATGGTGACATCACACATTCCTGTTTGACTTCTTTATGAATGTTAAACCACGATGTGTATGATCCATTTACCCTAACACATGCTGTGCTATCTTTGTACAGAAAAGCAATAGCCGTATCAGATTTCCGGTCACTCCATACTCCGATAATCCTTCCATAATTTTTTTTATCAACTCTATCAAACGCTTTTTGCAGATCGACAAATGCGAAGAAAAGCTTTTGGTTTTTAGCAAGAAATCTTTCCGTCGTGTTTTGTAAAGCAAATATTTGATCCATACAACCTCTTTAGTAACTTTTCTTACTCTATTAATTAGAATTCTTCCATTTATTTTAATAACAGCGCTCAAAAGGCTGATTGCTCTATAATTTACGTATTCCACCCTTGAATATTTTTCCTTGTATAGAGGCATAACAACAGCCCTTCTCCAACCTGGAGGAGTGTATTCTTCATCTTAACACCAGTTAAAAAGCTTGTGCAGTCATAAAAAAAAATTCACCACCCGCCTTTATAAACTCTGTAGCAACATTATCAAAACCTTGCGCTTTTCCACTCTTCATTCAAAGATGGCGGTCCAAGACCCGTAAAGTACAGGCGCCTTCTAGAGTCAAAGATGAAAAACTCCAAAATGATTGCATAAAATATAATTTTGAAAGTGTAAAAATAGAAAAAAAGGATGGTATCCCCTGTGTAAAAAGACATTCCGTTGTATTTATAATAATGAAGGATAAAATTTGTTACGAAGAGTTGAAGAAAACGACAGCGAAAAAGTTTGGATAAGTAAAATTGGAGAAAATATTTATTACAATGTTTTACGCCAAGGAAATAAACTGAACATTTTTTCTAACCTAAGAGTAGTTTCGCGTATTACTTCCAATTTACATAATCTTCAAAGATAGAAACAAAGTCAACAAATTGGAACCGAAAAGAGTAAACACGCTCGGATATCTGTTTTGGTTATCGCTGGAAAAGTACCGCCGAGATTTGTTGAAAATTTTGTACCAGGCAGAGCCCTTGGGAGGCCCTTAATCTTCTTTATCTAGTTATTTCGGAGCCCTTTTTAACAATCCGGCGTTCTGTATTTATGCTTTATTTAGATTATTTTGTTTTCGGAGATTGGATTAGAATATAAAAATTCAAAGAAATAAATAATGACAGTGTGAAGAAGGTACGAGATAAACAATTTCCTTGAAACGTTTGTTTTAGGAAGCAGATCATTATCCGTCAGGTAGATAATAATAACACGTAGGTATAATAATAATATGTACATGTTTTTTTAATTTGCTTTTAAAAACATTTTACGTCTACATGATCACCTGATGTAAATTAAAATAATTATTTTTCACAGTTCAGTGATTCGTGGTATATTTTATAACATCAGAATAGTTTTCGATGTCTTTTAACTCTTTGAAGTACAGTGGTATAAAAACGTACCTCATATTCTATGTATTTTTTTGATACAAGAATCGTGGTAAATATTAATTACAACATTGATAATTCCGTATAGACAACATTTTCGCTAACATAAGACACTATAGTCCTTAAAATTTAGTTTGATTAGAATGACAATTGTAGTAACATTAAGGCGTTAAGACTAGGAAGCGATTTATATTGACACACGAAAAATCATTCGTATCTGGCATGTTAATTAATTTTTTAAATACAATGCTTGACATATAAATCAACATAAATATCTAAAATCAGCTTTAAAACAATAAAAAATAAAACTTATTATTGACGAAGTTCTTACAAGGTTACATCATTTTTCAAAAACGTTAGAGATGGGACAAATTGATCAATGTAAATTGATCGAATAAAAAAATAATTCATTTGATGTTGTTCATGAAAAAAGTATAAATGTTTAATTTTTTGGTGAATAATTGTCTTAAGACACTTTAACGGGCTTGTTTTTGCGTTTTTATATCAATTATCGGAAACAGAGTTTCATGTTTGCATAAAAAACTGATAAAATCGATTTGATCGGTGCATGATCAGTGATCATTAATTTCCCATCACTATTGACATTAGTTTGGCAGCTGTCATTTTAATCAAGCTATATTTTAAGGACTGTAGTATCTGACTGATTTAAAGAGTTGTTAACTTCCTTACTGGCATGGTGGTAATTATACCACGTGGAAAAGCATTAAAAAAATATTTTAATAAAAAAATAAAAATACAGTCTGTAATAAAAGAAATAATAGTAATTGACTATTGTTTATTAAAATAACAAGCTATGTGTTAAAGAGTTGAGTAAAATTTTCTTAGTTACCTGGTGTCCGGTGTGAATATTCCAGATGAAAGAATCGTCTTGCACTCGTAGTGTTCTTTCCTCAAGGCAAAGACAGAAAGATTTCCTTCAGCTGGAAAAATAAACATTTTACAATTAGACAAGGCGATAATACGTAAATCAGAATTCGAATCATCAACGAGATCACACGTTACGCTTCAAGTTGGTGATAACAAAATAAATTGTTACAAAATGAACGAAGAATGAGAAAAACAGACGAAAAAGTAAAAACGAAAGCTCTAAATCATGAATATAGGTAATAGTACTAGCAAAAATATACCCCAGGGATACAATATTAATATTGATAATTTAAGAATAAATTCTGTGGATGAAATAAAGTATCTCGGAGTTTACTTGGATAGATATTTGAATTTCAAAACACATTCTCAATATGTATCAAAAATAATATGGGAAGATTACGAAATGTAATAGATATAACGAGTAGTGTTCTTATATATAAAACAATCATATGTCCACACATAAATTACTGTTCTTCCATTCTTTTTTATGTAATGAAGGAGAAATTAAATATACACAAATTCTTCAAAACAAGGCGATGAGGATTATACTCAAAAGAAATACTTATTCTAATGTAGAAAGAATGCACAAAGAAGTTGGCTTGCTCACAGTAAAGCAGCAAATAAAATATAATGCGGCAATTTTTATTCATAAAATAATTAAGGGGATGAATAAATTAAAACAACAATAAAATTTAACCAACAATGTCATACATATGAAACAAGGGATGAAAAAAGATAAGATTACCAATGAGGAGAAAAACAGAATCTCAAAACACAAAACAAACAAAACAGTAAAAGAAATAAAGGAGATAGAAAAAGTTGAAATATTTACAATTAATTTGAAAAAATATGTTATTGAGAAATTTTTATTAAAAAATTGTAATGTTTTTAAAAGTTTTTTTTTTTTTTTTAAAGGAATAACCCGCTAAGCCTCTATTTTGAGGCTTGTCAGCAGGTGGGATAGAGGGGATATGGAAGAAGGTAATGAAAAATACACCACAACACCCAGACCAATTGAGAAAAAAATCTTTCTTGGATTTTTTTCTTGCAACTGGCGGGAATCGAACCCGCGACGCCAGTTTCACAGATAGCCGTCTAACCAACTACGCCACGGCGCCTGTCCGTTCCATTAGTTCTTAAGATGTTATGAACTAACTTAATAAAGCATAAATAAATAAATGAATAGTGAACATTCTCCACCTAACAACCTAACCAAATGATTCATGTATTAATTTGAGGTTACTTGGTAAGATTATTTTTATTTAATTGAAAAACATTGGGAATGGAATGCGTATGGGTATTATGTGTTAATATTTACGACGAATGTGAAAGGAATTACATTGCAATAAAGTAAACATAATAATCTTTATGAATCGTCAACAAACAAATGCCAAGGAAAATCTCCCCTTTGGTCTTGGCCGATATGTTCCGATAAAACGCAGTTGCGGTCGGGTCAAAGGGAATCTGTGAGGAATTCCTGATAACTTAGTAGTTTAAACTATTTATTCTATATCTGGCCTACAGTTAACATCTGGGGGAAGATAGTAGGTAGTAGGTATTTGTATTTTCTTATTTATTCAAGAAAAGAAGTGTGTTTAAAAAATCTGCGGTAAATCTGACAATGTTTTGCTTCTCTTTTTAAATTATATCAATGCGCCAAAAATATTGTTTTCGCCTGGATTCCAAGCCACATTGGAATATCAGGCAATGAAAAAGCGGATTCTCTTGCAAGGCGGGGATCTGAAGTTGGTAATTTAAAATACGACCGGGTGGATTTCTCAGATATTTCTAATTTGATTAGAGTAGTTAATTTCGATGCTTGGAAAGTGGAGTGGAATTTTTCTAAATTGTCAAAGGGAATTTTTTATAGTAATATCCAGCCTGATATTCCCTCCAAACCTTGGTACAATAGCGCGTGTAAACTCAATAGGTCTAGGATTGTAACTTTTTGCCGTTTCAGATCTGGCCACTGTTGCACTCCGTCCCATCTTTTTAAAATTAAAATTTTAGACTCCAATGCCTGCGAATGTGGAGGCATTGGAGATCTTAATCACATTTTTTTTACATGTCCTTTAATGACTCGGAGAAAAAAAATATTTGATATTTTACTTTTTTCTTACTCAATTTTTTTCTTGTACTAATTGTTTATTGATCAATTCTGTTTATATTTTTTTAAGTTCAAACTGTTCCCTATTATGATTTGTAATAATTGTGTCATTGAAATAATTATGTTTAAATTAATTCTTTATTTTTTTTACAATAAATTTATCTTACATTTTTAGGTTTATGTAAAATATTTTGTCATTATTACTTCCGACGTTTAGTTTTTAATTTAAATTTTAATAGTTATAATTTATTATTAATATAAGATTAAGTTTGTTAATATTTTTATTATTCTGTTGTATTTTTTCTAGTTATTAAGTTCTATCTTCCTTCTAATTTTACTGTAAGTTTCTATTTTCTGTTAAATAGGCACTATCAGGTTTTGGTGGGTTTTTCTGTTAGTGCCTATTTCAATTTATGTTGAAATTTTTATTGGTTTGGACATGTGTTTATTATTACAATTGATATTTTGATGTTATTCTTGTACTTATATTTTTCTTGTCTTTTGTTTGTATCTATATTGTTATTCCTGTCTGTTTATGTTTTTCTTATGTTTATAAATGTAACTTGTTTTTGGCCGATTTGATTTTATCAAGTTTTGGTAGTAGGCCCTAATAAAGAAAAAAAAAACATCAATAAATAACTAATTTACCCGATTGGCAGTTTAAAAATATAAATTCAGAACACTCCAGAACACAAATAATTTGTTTTGAAATGATGACGCAGTCTTCCTAGCTGACAGCGAAGAGGAACTGCAATCCTTGGTTACAAAGGTTTACGAAGTGTGCAAGGAGAGTGATTTGCTAATGAATGTGCAAAAGTCGAACGTCTTGGTCTTTGAAAGAAATGTAACTATGACTGAATGTAAGATTGTAGTAAATGGAGATAGTTTGAAACAGGTCGAAGAATTTGTATATCTGGGTAGTATGTTTACTAGAGATGGAAATATGGACAAGGATATTGAAAGGAGGGTTAGTGCCGGTAACAGAGTTAATGGTGCCTTAAAGTCTGTCGTAGCAAATAAGTGTCTATCGCAAGAGGCTAAATTAGCAGTTCATAATGGAGTTCTGGTACCAACCCTAATGTATGGAAGCGAAGCATGGAGTTGGAAAAAAAGGGACGAAAGTAGACTGAATGCTGTTGAAATGCGATCCCTCAGGCGAATGTGCGGAAAAACAATGTATGATAGGTGCCCTAATGTCGAAATTAGAGCAGAATGCAAGGCTGAGTTAAGCATTATCGACAAAATTAAGAAAGGTCTTTTGCGATGGTTCGGTCATGTGGAGCGAATGAATGATGAAAGAACGGCTAAAAAGATTTATGATGCGAATGTGTCTGGTTGTAGAAGTCGAGGAAGGCCGAGAAAGACATGGCATGATCAAGTACAACAAATTCTTGAAAGTGGTCATGTGAAAAGTCGGAATAATCGACGTGCGTGCATGAGAAGATGTATGAATGTGAAGGAAGCAAAGGAAGTGTGCCAGGACAGAGTGGTGTGGCGTTCTATCCTCTCTGCCTACCCCTCCGGGGAAATGGCGTGATGGTTAGTTAGTTAGTTAGTTAGAAATGAAATTAACATTCGAAGCACTATTTTTCCCGCTATTTAGTATAACACTGGCTGGATGCAGACCTATTTATTATAAGTCGGACATAAAAAACTGTTTTTGATGTATTTATACCCACCAATGTACTATTTATGATGTACAGAAGTTTTATAAGTGTATTCGCAATATGTTATCGATAGTTCATAGTTGCGTGCAAGTATTTTAAGTGAAAATGTATTTGATTTTCTGTTTAGTGTTAAACTTTAAATTGCTCTAC
This sequence comes from Micrasema longulum, assembly GCF_059751315.1. NCBI lineage: Eukaryota > Metazoa > Arthropoda > Insecta > Trichoptera > Brachycentridae > Micrasema > Micrasema longulum. The sequence continues at coordinate 22,798 of NW_028280263.1, forward strand.
TGAAAATTTTAGTCAAAGAAAGTTAAAATAGTTATGCATCCAGCCAACGATAAATAAACCCAACGTCATATTTCATACATATTTACATATACATGCATGTAAATATAAAGAGGAAAATTACTGATTGGTTTAGTCAATCAAACACGATATTATAATTACATACTCGGTTTATTTAAAAAGTAAACTTCTGTTCCTATAACAGTTTTTGGTCTTTCACGTTTATTTTTATTAATTAAATTAAGCAAAAACATCTTAAGTTTTTACAAACACAATAACATAATGAATTGACAACTTATTAAAAACGTCCAATCGTAAGTGACGAACTTTAAACATATATTTATTATTAATAAAACTTTCGATGAGTCGAAATAAAGATTAGTGGATTTCACGGACTGACAACTTGACACAGTATCGATGTTGAATGATTCAAACCTTGTTAGAAAGTGCATATCAAATAGTATTGATAAGGATAAGGCTGAATATACGAAAATTAATCTAAATAATCGCTAATGATAAAGGTAAAGCATTGATATACCTTTTAAAAGAAGAACCGCAGTAACAAATTCTATGAATTATTTATTTATTTATTTTATTAGGTTAACAAACAGTATGTGCACAAATATTGACAATTTCTTTGTATATTAGTCTAAGCAACTCATGCACACACCAAAAAATTGTTTACACTTAATACAATAATTTAAATTATGTTCAATATAATAAATGTAAAAGAAACGAAATGAAAAATATGTATATAATAATAAAGTTAAATATCTGCTTCTCTCAAAATTTTTTAAATCTATTTTTTTACCTAAATTTTCATACATTGTCACAAAAAATATCAGCCTCGGTAAATATATTGTTATATTGGTCGCATATTCTAGGTATTGTAGATTGTTTAAAATAGTTTGTTGACGCGTTTTCCGTGTAAAGCAGAAGATTTTGTCTTGTCGGTCTAGATGGCACACGGAATGGAAGTCTTTCAAGTAGGTTAGGAAAATCAATTTTATTATCTATTAATTTAAATAAAAATAACTGGTCTAACGTTATTCTTCGATTTTTGAGAGAGTTTATTCCATGGTACTGCATACTTTCAGCATGGTTAGAAAAGTTAATGTTTAACCGGTAGACGACCTGATTAAAACAATTTTGTAGGACCCTTTCTAGTCTATTAATACTTACATTATAGTAAGGTGACCAAATAGGAGTACGTGGTATCTAGCTGAGGACAAACAAATGTTAGAGTTTTTCTTATGTCTCTGCATGTTTAAATGGTTTTGATACTCGCATAATAAGTCCGATTTGTTTTTTCAGGACTGATTCAATTGAATATTTAACACTAGTTTCGTATCAATAATAACATCTGTTATAAAGATCGGGGTATCATTGAAAGAGTAATGATATTATGTGATACACAGATACAGAACCAGTAAATTTATTGCCAGAATGTGATGATATAAAACTGCAATCAAAGCAACAGTGTCAATGATATTTATATTGAATCTTTTGTATTAATATATAAACACTATAATACAATACTGATGGAAAACAGTTCTGAATGGAATATGAAACTATAAACGTTTTTTAAAGCTGAAACTTCTCAAAATATTGTTTTAAGGTAATATAACTCTGCATTGGCAAATTTACAACTGATTTCATATAAATTAAAACATTACAGTGTACTGGTAGACGGATCAGATGTCCGAGGTTCGAACTACGCTCTAACAAAACTCGTTTCCCAATTTCTAACACAGTAGTTAAGTTATTGAAAAACGGCCCGAAAATTGAAATATTTGGATTAATCATGAGAAATCTATTTTCTTTTTTATGCTTCCATATTCTGTTCTTAAGAGGTTCCCCATCGGCGTAAAATATTTATCGAATTTAATTAGTTAACTTCTAAGATATTGTGATAACAATAAATTATTATATTAAGAGGAATGTCAGTTGTATGCGGGTGGATTTAAATTAAATGATAGGTAATACGAGTGGGTGACAATTTAATATTTTGAGTACATAATTTAATATCACTTGAATACTACACATTCAGGATGCCGCCAGTTACTGTCAAATTTACGTCGCACTAAATCAAACATTTAAAGGTCCAAAATTTTGCGTCGATATTAAATTGTACAGAAATATGATCATGTTGGCTCAACCATAAAAAACGAATTAAAGTATAATACAAATGAGACAGAGAACAGGAATAAAACCAAACAAAAAACCATCACGCCGTTTCCGTAGGCCGAGAGGATGGAACACCATATCACTGTCTTTGCATACAGACCTTACTTCCTCTACATTCATACCTCTTCTTATGTACGCACACCGATTATTCCGACTCTTGACATGTCCATCTTCAAATGTTTGTTGGATTTGGTCATACCACGTCTCCCTCGGTCTTCTTCGTTTCCTGCATCCATCAGCATTCGCATCGTAGATCCTTTTAGCCGTTCTATCGCTGTTCATTCGCTCTACATGTCCAAACCATCGCAGCATCCCTTTCTTGATTTTGTCGATAAAGGGTAAACATAACTGTATTTAATTAATAAGGGTCTATGAAATACTGTCCAGTAAAAAATATATTTTCGCTACTTATTATTCTCTTAAAATATATTTTTGAATTTGTAATTTTGAATTCTTACAAAAGCGATCATTGCATTGGCCACGCCACTAATACGTCACGATTCATGTTCATTTTCGACCTTTGTTCCAAACATGTCGCGTTTTTTTAGTAACATATTTTTTTATATTTTATTTTTTAAAGTTATATATGAAACATTTCTCCACAATATCCATATTGATTTTGAAAATACAATCAATAATTTTACTTATTTTATTTTATTTTATTTGGGAAATCAACAGTTCTACATACATATTTTTAGTAAACAAACAGATATAGTGTATAAACTCAGAACTAATAATAGATTTCCACATAGTATACAAAGTTAGTAAAGAAAATATTACATATCAAATAAATACACACAATTTACACATATAAAATTTTTATTTTCATGTACTCAATAATCAAGGATTTTTTAAATATTTATTTTAAGAACATTTAAGTTACTGTAAATTGGACGGGATAAGGACAAAAATGCTTGAAGAGATGATAAGGGGGGAGGGGAGATGTACATATTTATTATTATAATGTCTACTAAGTTACATAATACATTTTTAGTGTAAATTTTAAATCTGACAGAGTGATGTTTGTGTAATCTATATTTTTAAATTTTGTATTGTACATTGAAAAAGTCATACGTTATGATACCAAAACAATTATACGCTAAAACAATACTCACTTACAGATTCAAAAACTACTCTTACTCAAGTGAAAGACATAACCCCTACAATACAAATAATATAATCACTAGATCTACTAGACACAAAAACAACTAAAGCAAATACAAACTAATACAACTTTCGGACAAAGGGATCTTTAGTATTATTCAATTAAAACCTATAACCTACTTCCATTATCTATTAAAACAATTAGTAACGAGAAAATGTTCAAAAAGGCTATAAAAAAATGGATAGTGGAGCTTGGTAGAAATAAAAAGTTTTGTCTCATTCGCCCAAAGCAATATAAAATCAACTGCTCTACAAGTGTAAAGCTTATGTTAGGTTGTACGTTTTGTAATATAAATAATACAGATGTGCATAAATTAATTATAAACATAAATATGTAGTGTTTAAAACTGTCTGAACATTTTGTTAATTATTTCTGTTTATTAAGTTAGTCTTCTTTGTTTATTCTCAAATGTAAAAATATGAAGAAAAAAATGTGTATTGTTAAGTGTCCTCGCCACGGGTAACCCCAGTGAGGTCACATTATTTTTATTGTTAATTATAGTCTGTAAGACGAAAAATATGAATAAATAAATAAATTTAAAAAATATATTTTTATCGGTATTCGTAGTACGTGATATTTACCTATTGCAGTCTCAGCCCTACAGAATGCGCAGATCTCGACATTTGTGCACCTATCATAAATTGTTTGACCACACATTCGCATTTCGACAACATTCAGCCTACTTTCTTAAATATTTATCCAATTCTATACATCGCTCCCATGTATTAGGGTCGGCACCATAACTCCATTGTGAACTGCTAGTTTTGCCTCCTGCGACTTACATTTGTTTGCAAGGTAGATTTAAGTGCACCATTCACCCCGTTCCCGGCACCAACCCTCCTTTCAATATTTGTCTCAGTCTATCTATCCCTAGTTAACAACTTCCAGATACACAAATTCTTCTGCTTGATTCAGAATATATTCGTTCACACCGATCTTACATTTACTACACTTTCGTCCCTTACAAAATCGTTGCTTTCAATTTATCAACATTAATGAGAAGGGAATAATATCATATAAATCACTTCTTCTAAGAAGAGGTATAAACACTGAAAAATAAATTTTAAGCACAGCTTAGTATGTAGGTTAAACAATTCAGTCAGATGAATCTCAGCAGCATCAATAAAGGTTTAGTTCTTTGGCTTCACAAAAATTATCAAGTAGAAGAATTGAAGAAATATGGATGATCAATTAAAGTGCACTTGAAGTAGGGAATATATCGCGCTTTGTGTTTTAGACGTTAGATATGATGGCGATTCTTAGGTAAATAAAGAAAACTCTTGTCAGTATCTTTTACAAGAACGTAGAAAGAAAAGATTGAGAAAAAGCTTAATTTCTTGTGAGGAAACTAAATTTGAGGATCTAAAATAAGTACATTTACATTCAGAGTAATGACAAAGGAAGGACTTCAGGATTTAAATCAAAATTCGAAAGCCTCTAGAGACTTAGTCATTACATACATCTCCAAGATTCAAGTTAACATATTAAAGTTTCAAGGATCTTTGTTTGGCATTAGTCTCTTATCTCGGGTTTCGATTTTGATTTAAATCCTGAAGTCCTTCCTTTGTAATATTACCTAAGTAATATTATTACCTTTTATTTCAAATTTAATTCTGTATTTCTATGAGTCGATTTTATTTAATTTTTTTTGGATATCTCAGCATTATCTCTCTTGTACAGCGTACTATATTTCTTTTTATTTTTTTAAACTGTATTGCTAAATACTAAAGGTTATTTTATTTCTCAATCCAGTGTTTCTTGAATTGTATGTTTTTTACATACTAGTCTTTTTTTATAATTTATCTACATGTAAAGCCGTACATGGGCATAAAAAGTAATTAAAAAAGTATATGTAACATGCCTGATGTTTTCTTTCATTGTAATTGTGTATTCATTGTATCTGTTACTGTATTTAAACAGTATTATACCACCAAAATATCTCGGTGTAATAATGGGTAGGATTCATATAAGCAGCATTGCACCGAACAGAAACCTAAAAATGAAGTCTTCGTCAGGAATAAGATATGACGAAAGCTCACAGGTTCATCTTACGGACCATCTCCACATATACTCCGTACTTCTGACTTGGGTCTGTGTGTCTCCGCAGCAGAGCCTACGCAGGTGCACAAACTTTACAATAGAAATCATTCCACCCAACACCAGGAGAAATGTAGCAGCGGACACCGAGAAACACAAACAGATCCACGACTCCTTGAATAGCTCCTCCGAGACTGGGATCAAGAATGAGTATCATCAAAGTCATAGCTGACTTAGAGACCTCTGCAGAAAACCGCAGAGAGGATTTGTGGAGAGAGGAACTCGGCAATAGACTCTGGATAATGCCATCCGAAAGTACAAATACCGCCCACCGTTTAGACTTCTCTACGTGGAAAGTTCTCAATAGACTAACGGTAGGGGTGACTAGGTGCAAATACAATCAACAGAGGTGGGGTTTTCTGGAGGGAGACGACACGAGCTGCGATTGTGGAGAGGTGCAGGATGATCCTCATCTGCTGCGTGAACTTGTGAAGAGGATGATTTGAGGATGGCCACTGACAAGGCGATACCTGTCGCTGCACATTAGAGTGACAAAATATGAAGTCCGGACCCGATAAGCAAGTTACACTTTATTTATGTTCTATTCTTATGCGTTTTTTTAAATGAATCTACCTATCTTTGTACTTATGGTATGGCTGATTAGATTTTGCATTAGCTGCCCAACCGAGCTGGAAGGTACTAGATATATCTAGTTTGGAGGGAAGTATCGTGTCAAGAGGGAGAAAAAGATTCGGAAATAAGAGTATTTGTGCTGTCACGATTTGAAAATGTTTCGTGTCATGGAATTTAAAACAGCCGATTCATTCAATCCGACCGTACTTTGGATTAAAAATAATGAATTCGCATTTGTGAGTGAAAAATAAACAAGAATCCTCAGCATCGAAGAAAATAAATGACCAAAACACACAGCAGGTAAAAATATTCCCTTTCTTGCACACAAAACAATTTTAATTTTTACAATTTGAAAGATCTGAACGCAACCCGATAAAGCAAAAAATTTCGTTGGAATTTTATATTATTTATGTTATTATATTATATTTTCAAGTCTCTGGAACTGCGGTTAACAAAATAAAATACATTTTAACACCCTCCTTTTTCATAGCAACCATGACAGTTCATCAAAAACCCCTCTAAATATTATGAGGATGATTAAAAAATTTTGTTATGTTATTTCCGAGTGGTTTATTTACAGAAAAACACAAACTATCCGGATTAATGAGTGCCAGACGTTATCTGGATATGCAGAATTCGGGATAAATGAACGAACCATAAAAAAAGGGCTATATTTTTAAAGAAAACGCAAAGATTTTTTATTGCTTTTGAAATAATACAGAGAATTGGAATCACATCAAAAACTTACTTAAGCATGTCTAGTATGCTGTCAGCGCTCTTTTTTATGTGTTATTATAAAAACGCTTTTTTTTTTATTTTCTGATAACGATCTGGATATTTGACAATCCCGATGACTGTAGATCGGATAAACGGGGTTCTACTGTACTATTTTTTCAAATAACATAAAAATGAAAAAGGTATAAAAGGTGTGGCTGTGATATCACAATAGTCGACAAAGGATACAAGACTTGATATATCTCTCTCATTTTTTTTAAATGATGAACTCTTATTTTTTGTAATCTTCAAATGGATATTTTAACACCGGATTTAGAAAGTAAAATTTATATAACTATGCTGAATGTTAATACAAAAAATATTTATCCTTGTTACGCGAAGAATGAATGGCCGCTAATTCAGCAACACATATGTATAAGAGAAAGCGCGAAGATATAAATCATTACAAGACAGAGACGCTTTTCTGTGGCGGGTGTTGTGTAAATTAGATTCTGTCAGTTGATGATAGTGATGGGGTACACACGCGTGTAATATGAGCGGCGTATTTATGATTTTTTATTTATTTTGCTATAACAGAGCTAAATTATATGTTTATTTGCATAAATTATGGAAAAGGAATTATTTATAGTATGTCTTCATGTTTTTTTTTCTTTCGAATGTCTGAACTTTAGAATATTCCGTCTTTTACTAGTGGTAACACAATGTTGCACCACCGCGAGCAAAGGAATTATTTACCACAGACTTTTAAGAGTTAAATATACATTTAAGTAAGAAAAGATTTTAGTAAAATATAATATTTGAAAATATGTTATTACTTACAGTTATTCCACAAATATTAAAAAAAAAACAAAAAGAATGTTTCAAACATTTAAAGGTCAACAGGTAAATGAACATTTTATAAGTAGGTACTCAAAGTGCAACATATTTTTAAAAAGAAAGAATAATATTGCGTATGTATGTGATATGTTAAGATCACAAATAAGGAAAATACAAAATATAAAAATACTGAAAAGTACCAAGAACCTACGCACATATTGGGTTTGCCATACACAATTTATTCTTTAGGTCTTTGTTCAATTACAATTCAAATTTATTCTCGATTCTCCTCTTTCTAAAAGGCAATTAAATTCATTTTCCCAGCCATCTGGAATTAAAAACAAAATATAGCGACAACAGTAAATTTAATCCACTTTTAATAGCGTCTTTATATTATTCGAGTTGTAATAAGTACATATTTTGAATTCGTTTATTTGATCGTCAAATGCTTTGATTTTACTGCTTAAGCAGTAAAAGGTATTGCAAAGGTCGCTCCAAAAGAGACTGTTTAACAGTAACTTGCTGATTTAAATAAGAATAGTTTATTTTGCAATCAATAGCCGCGAGCTATGTGAATTCTTAAAAATAAAAGGAAAAATAGTTACATTTCACAAACTTCTTCAAAAAAAATTTTTTTCGAGTCCTGACACCATTCTAGCTGATTCTTATGTAGAATTACTTCCTAAATCCGAATATAATCCCCGTTTTCTGCATCACCTGCTGTTGTGGGGTTATATTTCTTCCGTGTGTTTTTAGAAACATATTGGCGGTATTCATAATTGGTATTATTATTATTTTTTTCTTTTTTCAATCAATATATTTCATAAATGGTACATGTTTTTTTTATTCCATACAAATCTACTCTTATACATCAAGTAAATGTTATTAGTTAACTGTAACTCTCCAAAAAAAGAGGCTAACTCTTGTGCTTGGAGAGTAACTTACACGGTTATAGTTGTTTATTTATTAGAATTGACATAATTTTGAATATACGATTACATGAGAAAAAAACTTACAGGATAAAAAAATAAAAACAGAAAATAATAATACATTCATACTAATTAAAATTGAATGCAGTTTTTACACTTGTTCAAAAAAAATACTTTGAATTTATTTATTGATATATGAGTTTTGATAGTTTTTAGTTCATAGGGGAGATTATTGTAATTTTTGGCACCTTTAAAGACAAAGCTATTTTAACCATGACTTGTGTGCAATTTAGGGATTTTGATATTATTTTGGTATCTGAGTGACTTATTCATCTCAAATTCGTTTATTTTTTCTTCTTAATAAATTTGTATAGTGGAATTTATTTTATAAATAGTGTTTACTTATGAACTTTAAATAATTTATTTAAATTTTCCATTTTGAATGTTGAGGGTGTCTTTATAATTACTTTAATAATTAATCTTTGTACTATTTTAAGACGGTTTAATATATTGGCATATGCACCTTATGGAATTATATAAATCGATACATTATATTGTCCCCATCCAGGCATTTTCTACATTCTAATATTCCAATCGAATGCCATTTTATAATCAGATGCGATGTATACTCCTATTTGTAGTTGACCCCAAACAGTACCTAGTCACTGTAGTCAGTAATAGGTAGTCACAGAGTCTGTATTGATGAAGCTAATCGGATGAATTCAAAGAATCCTTTAAGTTGAGAGAGACATCCCGTCGTCGAGTTTTGGTCGGATCGTCCTTATTACTGCCGAACGTGACCAATTACACGAGGATGCTCCGATATCCTGACCTGAGATGGATCGGTCATGTTTCAAGTTCTCGTGTACGAGAGGTTAGTTACTGCCAACTGACAGTCGCTAGTGTAGGAGTATTCAACATAAATAGAGTGTCTCCGCTCTCCGCTTCTCCGCTTTGGTATGTTCTAGGAAAAGTGGACAATATATTATGCGTGTAACCAATCCAATAAAATGTAAAGAAGATGGTATATTCGCTTTATAATTTTTTTAAAAACTTTTATAGAATGAAAATAGTATACAATGTCACACAAAATAATATAAAGTTCACATTAAAAAATGAAGAATGGAACGACTCACGTCTATAAAACTGCGTTATTTTTATTTTATTTTAGTCGATTGTAAAAGTGAGGAAAATATAATAATTATACTCGTACCTGACCGTTTATTTACTAATTTTATTACTGATATATTTTTACGAATCCATAATATGTAAAAATTTAATTAGTCATTTTTAAGCTTTGATATTTATTTGACCTGTATTTGGTACATATACTTTGTTAATTTTAAAAACTTTTTCATTCTAATAATTTTTTAACATTTGCACTCTCGTACTTGTTCAGCTTATATATTTACATACATGTAATCTTTAAACTCTATATTTTTTAATTTTTCTTTTACAGATTGTATTATGTATATATCATTTTGAATTTATTTCCATACCTTGTATTATGTTAATTTTGTAATTTTTAAGGCTTTTTCATACCCTTTTAATTTGTAGAGTATCATAATTTTTATTCCGCTTTTGTAAATAATGTTAAAGTTTAAAATATAAAAACGTCTGTAAATAAATATTGTTTTTTGCATGTCCCTTAATAACAAAAACTCCTTGGGAATATTATATAGAATTATGTACAGTATGTTTTCAATTTAAATAAAAAAATATAAAAAAGTAAAAAATCTAAAAGTTAGGTTAAGTTACTCGATGAGATTGGCTGTACCTATTGTGCTAGTTTGTTTTGTTGTAATGTGTTATGTTGCCTACAATTAAAAATATAAATTATCATACAAATAAAATTTAGAGTAAAAAAAAATTGGTATAAAATATCAAACCAAATTTTGGTTTAGTATTACTCATATACTTTTTGAACGACGCCGACGATCGCTTCCACTTGAATGGGGACCTTTAAAGCCAGTCAATGGCTTATACAAGTTCGCGGAGATGAAATCAGGTAATTAATTGAAATTATGGACCGAAATTTAATAACAGTACGAGTATATCATAATGATTTAAAAAATGCGTAAATTAAATCGATCGGGAATTCGTATACTAAATTCTACGACTTATTAAATATTTAATAATAGATATGATATGTTTCTGTAAAATAAATAAAAAAAAGTTTGAATAAAATAAATCAAATAAAATAAATAAATAAGTAATAGATATATGGCTTATTGTAAAAGTCGCCTAAAATGAGGAACTTAAGTGTTTTTTTTCTTTTTTTTTGTCAAAAGACTATTAAATCAAACTAAGTAAAAAAAAAATAATTATGTATCGTATTATCAGGGCTATGATTATTTAAAGTTTTGTATTTCTGAAATTGTGTGACGTCTGAAGTTCTCTTCCGCCTCTTTTCGGTCAGTTCTGCCGATTCGTCCATTCACTTACCGTAAACCGGAAATCTCTTATAACCCTCTTTTCATTGGTTGATTCAAATGAACTACTGACGTCGTTCAAAGTAGTTTTATTAATATATTTATTGTTATTATTGTTCCTCATTATTTTTACTAACGACGCTAATGCATTACAGATTAAGTACACAATTATAGCGACTCGTGAAAAAGCGCATAATTAAAAAATTAACGACTGCCTTTTTGTAAAGGTTTTAATTTGAAGTTTGAAGTATTATTAGAAAACTGATCGGTTTGAAGTTCGTATGTATAATTGGAGTAAAATTTGAAACTCTGAATGCAAGTTCAAGTGCCAAGCTGCAGCCCAAGTGAATGTGAAAGCTCGGCTTCAAGTCATTACCAGAGAATAATGTAGTATTTCAGTGGACTGCAATGAGCAACAAGCGAAATGAACAAGGCCAAGCAGTTGACGGTGACATCCCCACAACAAGACGAGTAAAGATCAAGTCGGGAGACGTCGGGACACGGAAATAGACCGCTGGATACCGAGAAGTTCAAGTATAGAGACCAGGGCCTCGATTATGATGGGAAGACAAAGACGTCATACCTTCACTGTGACGATAAAGTTAAAGATAAATTCTCTCTAGCGATTACGAAGATACACTACCGACCCTCTTCAAGTTTTGGGTAGGTACATCGATATAAAACAAGGGAAAGCGTACGTCACGGTACATATATCTACGCACTAAAATGACATAGCTTCAGTATGACGTCATAGTTGAAGATAAAATTCTCCCGACCGACTCCCGATCGGTAGTATATCTTTGTAGTCGGTCTGAAGAATTTTATCTTCAACTATGACGTCATTCTGAAGCTATGTCATTTTAGTTTGTAGATATGTGTACCGTGACGTACGCTTCCTCTTGTTTCATATCGATGTACCTACTCAAAACTTAAAAGTTGGGGGGTCGGTAGTGTATCTTAGTAATCGCTAGAGTGAATTTATCTTCAACTATACCGTCATGGTGAAGGTATGACGTCCTTATCTTCCCATCATAATCGAAGTCCAGGCTGCTATTCCAAATGCTCTCGCGGCCGTAGAAAAAGCTTTTATACGGCGTATTTACATACTAAATACATTCAGCAATCTGTTTATGACTGCATCTGAAGTATGCACAAGTAAGATTCTACATTAAATTTAAACGATAGACTTAAGTAAAGTCACTGTTTTATTTCAGGACGCGGATTGCGTCTGAAACACGACAAACTGTGAACAAACAGAAAGCGTTAAAGACCTCATCCGGTTCTGAACGAAGCTGAATAAAAAAAACTAGTCAAAAGACTAAAAGATGCCGCTTTCAAGAGCAAAAAGTGATCTTACCACTTCTCTGAAGTATTTTTTACTATCTAACCATTTATGTCACTCCTGTCAAAGGCTCAGTAATGCGAATGCATCTTCCTGTCTCTCATCACTCCGGGACCAGGTTCTGTGGTTAGGAAGCGAGAAGGAAGATCGCAGATGGCGGAGAGCAATAAAAACTAAAAACACTTATATTTTGCGGAAATATGTGTTCGATGGTGCAAATCTCAGACAGATAAATTCAGACGAGACTTTGGACGAGGTCCAAGATCGTTAGGATTCAAGGGAGGCGTACACGGCGCAGCGTGCAGTATGCACTAGTATGCAGCACGCATTACGCTAAATACCCCGAATGACTAACATCGCTACCATGCATGTGCATAATCAGGGAGAGACATGAAATTGTGTACCTCAGAGGATAAAACACGGGAGTCACGGGGTAGCAATAAGCTATTTTATACGCGAATAAAACACCAAAGTTCACTTTCCTCATAAAAATGCTTATTTAAGTTGAAATAAAAATCAGTAGTCCACTTTGTTTTAACGCAAAAAACATCAGCAGTTCCAGATACGCTATTTTAATATGTATTTTTTATTATCAAAATAATCATTATTTTATACTAAAAGATCTTTATAAATTGAAGTTATCTCATTTGCTTAAAAAGTAATTATGTTTTGGAGATAGCACAATCGCAAAATCTTGTTTATTGAACGTTTCGTTCAACGTAACTCCCGTGTTTATTTATTTATTTATTTACATACAGGTATTATTAAATTAAATTTTAACTACAACATACATGAAATAAATACAAGAGCATCAAATAATTTAACTTGCGAACAACCTAGGACCAACAGAAAAAGAAACAGTTCATAGTCTACAGCAATAAATTTTTACAATTCACTTTCTAATGATCTAAAAAATATACAAAACATGTACGTACTTAAAAAACACCTAAATAAAACAGTTCTTACAGCCCGTGTGACGAGTGATATGTGATGTTATTTTATGGAATTTTCATTTAAACTATTATGTTATTATATATAATGTCTCCTCATACCAGCACTTTTGCTGATTGGGAATATTTCGTACAAATAAAATATGTAATAAAATGTAATATGTAATTGTTACACATTATTTGGCATGTAAGTCCCAACTCCATGGGACTAAAAGTCCTGTGTTGAGTTGGGACGAGCAGTTTGTTGGCACAGACACATGAGTAAATCCCCACAAATATAGGATCAGAAACAAAAATATATTTGAAAAACAGATATATGGCACATCAATATGGTAAACAGTAAACATTCGGAAAATCATCAAGGAGTTTCCCACTCAAATCCCTCCCACTAAATCTAGTCCTAAACTCCTCACTTGAAAATAGTTTTTTATCCTCTAAGGTACAGAATCGTTCGATTATGTTACACCAGGGCGTATTAAAATATATCATAATATTAATTTACAAAGATTTTTCATCAATTTTACAATCAAGAATTTCATATTTCCTTTTCTCAAATGTTTTCCCTCTCTTTTGCAATTCATTACAATATTCATTTATAAATACCGAAATGGCTTTTATATTTGTTTATCAAGAACAAACACAAAATAAAAATTAAAAAACCATCAGGGTGCTTGGGGTGAAGAGGAAATTGTGGATCTCGTTTTAAATATGGTTCATAAGTTTATTAATTAAATATTTATAATGGTTTTTAAGTAGTTTCACGCTTAGCGCTTTATTTTTTTCAAACAAAAATACTTTGAATTAAAAAAATAATTGATAGATTTTTTTCCAGAGTGCACACTGACGGACGTTTTTATGCTAAAAAGCCAATTTTTTTTAATAATTAGAGTTACTTCAATTTTCCAAAACATCAATAAATCAATGAAGCGGCGTTGATTTCATGAAATTTTCGCAATTTAATAAATATTAGGTATTCGCTGGATATTAAGCTACTCTTCGGTATCCGGCCGGATACCAGATAGTTACCGGATATCCATTTTATCTTTAGTATTTATGTTATATTTGTTAATTTTCTTGTTTATATGATTTTTCATGTAAAAGCTGTACCTGATTGAATTTGGCTGTAAATGTAATAAATAAATTAATGAACAAATCCGTCTACGTGAAATGAAAATACTATAAAAGGGATTTATTTAAATAAAAAGACGAACGTACGTAATGATCGAAAGATTTGCTTTTATGATTCTTTGAAATGAATTAGTTTCCTGTATTTTTTTTACCTATCTGATTAAGAAACGATGAACCAAAATGTTAATATTCTTTTGATATTGCTATGACCTAAGGCAGAGTAATGAAAACGAATGAAATGAAATTTTATCTCAGGTAAAAAAAAAGATTAAAATTTGAGGAATATCGATAAATGTGTTTACGAATAAAGACTGCAAAGGTACCAAACAGAAGGTAATGTATTTTTTCTTAGTTAGAAATCCATGACTCATTGTTCTTTAAGAGTACGTAAAATGCATATTTACTTACGTGTTTTAATATTCTTGTTTATTAAACCATGAAATGTATGCAATCGTTCAGATTATCTGGTCTGTTCTAAGTTCGTACCTATGTTTTCTTTTTAATATATATGGATACACTACTTCATAGTGAGTAGTTAAAGCTTAAAATGGATCTGTAGAAAGTGGTCAAGGAACTACATTTACATGATAATGTAAATCATTCAACACTGTCTAGGAAAATAGTTAAGTAGGTTTTATTGAATTATTTATTTGATTTATCGTGTAGATACTCGTACCTTAAGTTTGTTTCTGAAAATTCTTGATGAAAGTTCATGTAATTAATTATAGTATAGAATGAATGTGCGTGAGCTGGTTTGAGGTTAAAATGAGGAAGATTTTCACGGATTACATTGCAGTTATTTATTCAGTAAAGTTACACACTGGTCACATCTTATATTTCGTACAGAAGGAATTTACAACAGCAAGTTTTATAGACCCGTCCGGGCTAACGTTGCAGCGGACTACGCGTTGCGGACCAAAGCAGGATTCGAGCCTGCCAACTTTACGGCTGTTGGTGTTGCACGCCACAATAAAAATAAAACAAACAAACTAACCATCACGACGTTTCCCCGTAGGGGTAGGCAAAGAGAATAGAACGCCATATCACTATATCTTGGCATACAGACCTCGCTTCCTCTACATTCATACATCTTCTCATGCACGCACGCCGATTATTCCTACTTTTGACATGTCCATCTTCAAGTATTTGATGAACTTGATCGTGCCATATCTTTTTCGGTCTTCTTCGTTTTCTGCATCCATCAACATTCGCATCGTAGATCCCTTTAGCCGTTCTTTCGCTGTCCATTCGCTCTACATGTCCAAACCAACGCAGCACACCTTTCTTGATCCTGTCGATAATGCATGTTTCAGCCTTACACACTTCACGGGTCTCGACATTTGTGCACCTATCATACATCGTTTTACGACACATTCGCCTGAAGGATCGCGTTTCAACAGCATTCAACCTACTTTCATAATCATTTTTCCAATTCCATACTTCGCTCCCATACATTAGAGTTGGCAATAGAACTTTCTTGTGAATTGCTAGTTTGGCCTCCTGCGATAAACATTTGTTTGCCAAAGTAGCATGTTTACTTATTTATATATTCTAATGTTTGAGCACTGTTAGTGTTAGCGCTAGTAAAAAGATACTTATTGTTCATGAAACATTGTTGTGAAACATTATTGTTCAATATATTCAATTTAAATAACATTGTTTTTTCATGTACCACTTTATTTTTTATTGTTTAGTTACCAACTAGTTTCAGCTAAACACTATGCTTTCTTCAGGGCTAATTTTTTAATTTTTTATTTTTTTATATGCGAGTTGCTTTATTATTCACCTTGCTTATAATGTACAAAGTTTATATATAAAAAAGGGGATTTTTCTGCAATTAAATTTCTTTAAATTTATCTAAACTGTTAGGATGAGGAGGGATATACTTATGTAGACCAATCGGGAACTTCTCAGCATTTGCTCATGTGGAGAGGAAACCACTTAAAATGGGCTAAAAACTTAAAACTTCAGGGTTAATTACAAACTAACATAATATATTTATATATATATAATTTACACAGTACAAGTAACGTGGGGCTAAGGGAAGAGAAAGGGGGTAGACACTGAGGGTTTATGTGCGGATTTAGTTCGTTATTAAATTTAAAAAATATATAAGGTGGTACATAAAACAATATGCATTATAAAATAATATATATATTATTATATTTATACTTATATTTATATTTATATTTTCGATACCTGACACCCTCTTTCCAATATAACACCCACACACCCACCCTCTCACTCACTTACACTCACACAAACACACTAGTATGTATTGTACGTGTATTTAATGTATTTCTGTGGATATCTGTCATTGGTTTTATTCTCTGTATATGTTATTTGTTATATTTGTATTACATGTATTACTGTTGATATCCCCAATAAATAAAATTTAAAAAAAAATAGTATTAAACATGAAAAAAAGTGCATCCTTACTGGGATAACCCGTGCCGAAGACACTTGACAGCATATATTTTTTTAGCATATGAGAATGTACATAGAAAACATATAATGCAGAGAGAAATATAAAATACTTTTGTCTCTGTCCGGGCGGGTAAAGAATACAATTCTTCGTATAAATATTAGGTGTCGACATAGTTGTATCATTTTTTTTTTGTTAAATTTAAAAATGAGCACCGAATGTAAAACAAAATGGTTAGGGTTATTCGAAAGAAAATTTTCTGTTCTACAAGATATTTTTTTGTTTTTACATTAAATATTATATAATTTTATTTGATTTCAAGCCTTAGAAATGAAATGACAAGTAGACGAAGGTAAGCATTTTTGAAACTTTCTTTTTGCGTTTAATCAATTTTCGGAACATAATTTGAAGTAATCGTTCTATGAAGTATCCTCTTAATTTAATTATTACTGAATGATAATTTGTTGCATGTTTTTTGTGTCCTCTTGTTTTCTTCATTCGGAAAGAAAGAACACAACTTATATTGACACCCAATAGAACCAGAATCCTGATCGAGCGTTTTTGACTCGATAGCTTCTCTCTGGTAAAAATCCGAAAAAAGGAAATGGAATGCAGATAAGTCAGCCTCGTAATGTAATGAATGGTTGGTGCATTCGCCGACCATCCTTGAGGTTCCGGGTTCAATTTCTGTGAGTTTCAGCGTTAATTTGAAAGACAAGTTGTGAGTTATAAGAGGGCGGAAATGAACTTCGGTCTTTTGATTTGTGAGTCCGCGACACTACCACCGGACCACAATCCGGTTCAAGTAAAACTGCAGTATGACATATTTGGTGTGGGCGTACTGCATTACTATGTTATGTTAAATTCATACACGCGTACGGTATTTTAATACAAAAACAATAAAAGATTTAATGGACTCTAAAATCTAAATAATATGAACTTTAGTTAACCTCTTCAGCCATGGTGTTCACTCAAATACACAAGACTTTTTTTTTACTCCCGTACCTACCGAAATTAAGGAGCAGCAATTTTACTTTCAACATAATAAGGAAATATCACATACTAAGAATACCGATAAAAATATATAAAATGGATTTAGAAAAAAAATGTATTTTCAAAATCAACATGGATATTGTGGAGAAAAGTTTTCATACAAAACTTAAAAAAATATGTCCCTACAAAAACGCGACATGTTTTGTCTCAATAATTGTGACGTAAATATTTTTTTTCGTACATATGTATATATTTTATATGGGAGTTGCTTTATTATTTACCTTGCTTATAATATACAAGGTATATAGTTTTAAAAATGGATTTTTCTACAATTAGGAACTTCTCAGAATTTGCTCACGTGGAGAGAAAACCACTTCAAACTCTTCAGAAGAAGCCGGCCTGTTGGCAGTTGTCAACAGGCCTTCCTTTACACTAGAGGAGTGTTAGGCATTTTGTTCTCTACTTTGGTTTATTTTACCAAAAGATTCAAGATTCGTGACAATGTTCCATTTGAATTATGTTAATCAATAAATTTAAAAAAAACATATGGAATATCACAATGTTCAAATATTAATTTTAATACCAAAAATCATCAATTCAATAAATTCTGGTCTGTAAGGGTTAACAGAAAAGCTTAAGATACGTAGATCCAGTAATGGCTAAACAGACCGATAATAATGCCATGCTTATGCACAGGGGGCATATGGCCATGTAAAAATGATGGTATTATATAAATTAATGGCTTACGCGGTTCATTTTATTATTCAATACGATAGTTAATGTTATACTAAATTTATAAGTCATAATAAAAATCAAGCGATAGGCATGTTAGAATTTTTCGGGTGTGGTGAGTCGCCAAATAATCAGATGTACAATCCTTTTAAATCTTTAATAAACCGTTACTTATGTATGAGTGATGGAACGTTTTCAATTTATATATTCTGTTGTGCTTACTAACACAAACGAAATTACAATGTTTATTTGGTTCACCGACATGCACTTACACATTAACGCAGGCTTTTTAACTCTTGTGTGGCGTGATGTCACACTAGTCTACATGCGATACGACGCTTAATATATCTCATTTTTTTTTTTTAAATTCTGAGGTGGTATTTTTTGTAATCTTTGTATAAACATTTTCACACCGGATTTGGAAAATAAAATTTGTATAACGATGCTGGATTTAAACAAAAAAAATATTTATAACACTACATCTGCATAAGAGAGAGCACGAAGATAGAACTCATAACAGGGAAGACGGAGACGCTGTTCTGTTGCTGGTGTTGTGTGAAACAGATTTAGTCGGCTATTGACAGGGATGGGGTACGCGTGTAATGTGAGTGGAATATTTATAATGTTTATTTTATTTTGCTATAACAGGGCTAAATTATAAGTTTATTTTTATAAATTATGGAAAAGGGACTGTTAAACAGTATCTATCCATGTTTTTTTTTCAAATGTCTGAATTTTAGAATATTCCGTCTTTTGCTGGTAGTAACACGATGTAGCACCACTGCGCAAAAAAATGATTATTTTTCACTGTCTTCGAAGAGTACGCACACATTCGAACCCACTATACAGGCGTAATAGTCAGAGGTTCTTCTTCGTCAAATCTCCCGATTGGTTCGTTTGCGGTAAGCAAACCGGATATCCTTCACAGCTTTCATATCATTGGTTGGTTTATATGAACCAGTGACGTCGTTGAAAGTAGTGCGTTTTTGTTAAAATATTTATTATAATTTTTTTCGTACATTTTCAAAAAACTTTGCTGTACAATCTGATGCTCTAATTTTTACTGCGCGCAAGAAATCATTTTTCGTATCTAATTTCCCGTAGGGCTGAAATTCCTCATTTCTGAATTTAAGATGCAACTAGTAAGGGAGTGACATGTCTATTTATTAAACGTCAGTGGCTACAATACTTAGATTATGAATATTCATGAACACATAGAGACAATCAGCGGTAATGCATTGAAGATGTTAGGATTTGTTCTGCGTATCGTCAGGGTTTTCGAAAATACCCGCGTACTGAGAACTCTTTACAACTCCTTGGTGCGAAGTAAACTCGAGAGTGGCTCGATGATTTGGGGGCCACATGAACTGAAGTACTCTCTGATGATAGAGAAAATCCAAAATAAGTTTCTGAGATATCTCTACACGAGAAAGTGCGGGTATTATCCTTGGCTCTACCCGACCGAGTTTCTCCAGAGTATGCTCGGCTACAACAGTTTGGAGACTAGAAGGAATGTGTATTTGACTACACATTTTTATCGATTGTTGCGCGGTATGATCGATAGTTCTGAAATTATGATGAGCATTGGTTTGTATGTTCCTGATAATTACCTAAGACAGCGTTAGCATAGATTGTTTCATATTCCGATATACAGGACCAACCTGCCTACGGTTATCCCTGTTGGAAGGGCAACCGCTATGCTGAACTACATCGCTCTGGATATTAATCTGTTCCATGTATCCGAAGGGGTTTCGTTTATTTTTTTTCATTTTTTCTCGTATGTACGTATTGAATATGTTTTTGTAATGTATATGTTATATTTAAAATAAATTAATTGAATTGAATTGAATTGAATTATATTTTGTGTTTTTTGTCACGATTTTATAATTCGACGAAACAATATTCACGAACAATCATTTTATAAAAAATCCTAAGCATGAATTCTTATGTAATACGCCATTTTTCCAACGATGACAGTCTCCGTGGACATCATTCTTAATTACTCACTTAAATGATGGAAGCAGATTATTATGTTCTTTTCATACGTCTCAAAGCGAGAGGTGTCGTCTTAGAGAACATACTGGAAAAGCCGATTTTCCATTTACAGAATCATATCAAGAGTGTAACGGACTTTATAACAGCCGCCATTTTATAACCACATTAAGCAGTGTCCGCCATGCTAGGCGAGAACTGAAACCTTGTTTCAAATTAAGGCTAAATATATTACATATCAGTATTAATTATTTTTTACACAACATCCCATTTCCCCATCTGCATACATTGATGCATGGCACTCCAATCTATTGGCTCATTTTATACATTTCTGTTAGTTTAATGAAAACAAAACCATGAATGACTGTGTTTCGACTCGATGGCTACTCTCAGATAAAAACCTAAACAAAGAAAATCGTGTGGAGATAAGTTAGCCCTTGCTAGCTGTTTTTTCACCACAGTAAAAATCCACCTGCGCCGCGATTATGAACGCTATCTTCATCGCTACATATCGAGACGGTATAAACTAACATCGATATTTATGTACGAAAATGTTTCTATTTGTATGAAAACTCAACATTTCTTCGTCGGTATTGAACAAGTTTAGAAAAAAAAAATTGAAAACATATTAAATTTTTATCAAGAAATCTTAATTTTACTTCGTAGATAAAATTTAAGATAAATTTTAACTTCCTATTAGAATACTCCTCTCTTCATAGTTTAGTGTTTATCTTTGTTTATAATTTTTGTATAAAATTGTAAGATTCAAAAAATCACTCGCAAACGAGTGTAGGCGTATAAAAAAAATAAAAATATGTCCATGTATTTATAATTTTCTCAAACTGAACGGTTTGGGTAGGTAAAAAAAATTGGTTTATTGGGTTAAATATTATTTTCAATACGATGCAATACAATTAAAAAATATATTCTCACATCTCACAGCATCTTCGAGATTTGCACTAATTAAAAAGCCTTGAGAGAATAAAATAAAAGCTTTGCTGAAAAGTATTCAGATCACTTCATGAAATGGCTCAAAGATATCTATCGGACCTATGTATGTATTAAGGAAAATGCATGTCAAAAAATTAACTCTTAGGTCAGCATTTGATTCAGGCAGAGGAAAACTTGTCGAAATCTGGCGCTGCCTAAACACTAGGTTTGAAGATTGGCCCCTCTGCCTGGAACCAATTGCCTACACACTTGCGAATCATCGACAGTCCCAGTCAGTTCAGGTCTCAACTGAAATCTCACTGCTTTCGTTTATCATACCCTCAATTTTAAATCAGAATATATAATGGGTAACTTTAGCTTAGTTAATGACAACATACGGACTAGAAACCATGTCTGTAACACAAGAGTAGCCAGAAATTAAAATACACGTAACGATCCATGGAAAGACAGATGCTCGGTGTATTTTTAAGAGACAGAATAAGAAACGAAAAAATAAGGCGCCGAACAATGGATCGTGTAGCAAAATTGAAATGGCAGTGGGCAGGACACTTGGCGAGGCAAAATGATGGCAGGTGGACACCCAGAATAATAAAGTGGAGACCATGGGTAAACAAAAGAAGTGCTGAAAGGTCACAGAAAAGATGGGTCGATGACATTGCCTCTAAGCCGGTAAAACATGGATGATGAAAGCGGGTGATAAGAAAGAATAGCTACGTTTGGAAGAGGCCTTTATCCAGCAGTGGAGAGAAAAAGGCTGAAGTTAGTTAGTTAGAATGTAAGTCCACGTATAAAATTGTAAAACGCTTTTGAGTTGATTAAAAAAAAATGGCACTGTATCAATCAGCCAAATAATATTATTAAATCAATCCGCCTTATGTAATTTCATCGTGCCATGTGGAACGTTCGTCTAAAATAGGCCATTATCGCTATTTCTGTATTCTACTGGTATGTTGATATCATTAGAGGTTAAATGTTAATATTAAGCTTGACCGTCGTGTCCGGAGTTGAACAGACGTTAGACACCCGACTGTCTACGGAGTTACGGAGGAACAGGATATTAACCATGCGAAGGGTAATTTAGAAATACATATTCACGCAAGTATGATGAGTGAATTGATGCAACGAATTTAATAGAGAAACAAGAATCTAATCATTTGTATTCAACATAATTTAAGAGGTCTCTTCATTCCACTCCCACAGGAAATTCTAAGGTAATTCGTTTATGAAGTCTAATTATATATTCTCCATCTATGCTGTTATTCGAAGGTAATGTCGAAATTAAAAATTAAAGGTAATTTAATTGACCATCAAGTCCATCAATATAAATATTTAGGGTGCTGGCTGAATGATAAATGGGATCACTCGCCAGAGATCAAAGTCAGAATAGAGATGGTGCGAGATTGCTTTTTCAGGATGCATGACCTTCTTTGCAGAAGAGACTTTAATTTAGACCTCCGAATGCGCATTGCTCGATGTTACGTCTTCTCAGTACTTTTTAAAACACTTAAAAAAAGATCGAAGCCTTTAAGATGTGGTGCTACAGGAGGATATTAGAAATCTCCTGGGTGGATAGAGTCCGAAACGATGATGTTCTCCGACGGATGGAAAAAGATGAAGAGGTACTGAAGACCATAAAGAAAAGAAAACTTGAGTATTTTGGGCATGTGATGAGAGGCGAAAAATATACAATTTTAAAAGTCATTCTACAGGGAAGGATTGAAGGAAGACGCAATGCAGGTAGAAGGCGCATCTCTTGGCTTAAGAACTTGCGCGACTGGTTCCATTGCATCACTCAATCCTTGTTCAGGGCAGCTGCAAACAAAGTAAGAATCGCAACGATGGTTTCCAACCTCCATCGGGGAGAAGAACTATAAGAAGAAGATGAGTTACTAGGTTGTTTAAACCATGGTTGTTTAATATATACATGGACAATTTTATGAAAGAGATAGAATGTATAGGTATTGTAGCAAAAATTGATAATTTTTCAGAACGCTGCTTGTTGTATGCTGATGATGAAGTTCTGTTAGCAAGCAGCAAGGATGATTTATTTATTTATTTCTTTCACATAAAACATTATATTTTTTATTTTCTATATGAACAAATAACAACAAATAGTCTCTAAAATGTATGATATATGCCTGGAGAGCGAATAGGTGATAAACGAAAGTAAGCCAAAAGTAATGGTATTTGAAAGGGGAAGTGAGGTTACTGACTGCATAATAAATGTAAACAACGAATATCTCGAACAAATAGAAGAATTTGTGTATTTGGAAAGCATGTTTTCAAGAGATAGTAGAAAAAAAATGTTGAAAGGAGAGTGAATGCAGGCAACAAAATGAACGGCGTACTAAGCACAGTAATTTCTAATAAAAATATGTCAATCGAAGCTAAACTGGCAGTGCACAACGGAGTTTTAGTACCAACACTTGTGTATGGAAGTGAAAAATTGAACCGGCAGAGGAAGGATGAAAGCCGAGTGAACGCGGTCAAAATGCGATCTCTTCGACGAATGTGTGTATGACAGGGTTACAAATGATAAAATCAGGCGAGAGTGTAAATCTGAGACAAGTATAATTGATATGATTAAGAAATGGTCTCTGAGATGGTTTGGTCATGTAGAACGAATGGATTACGAAAGAATGGTAAAACTAGTAGGTATATATGGCGAAAATGAACTGTAACGTGAGACGAGGACGACCAAAAAAACCGTCGCATGATCAAATAAAACAAAATCTTAAGTGGGGTATCTACGACCAGATGTATGAATGTGGAAGAAGCTAGAAATGTATCCCAGGATAGACGTGTGTGGCGGTCCATTCTCTATGCCTTCCCCTTTGGGGAAATGGTGTGATGGTGGTGGTGGTTGTAGTTATATATAATTTAATCATCGCTACGATTATTTAAAGTTTCGTATTTTTTAAATTACTCCACGCTTGTTGTCACTAGTTCTATTCAGTGAGTTGCCATGATTGGTAGGTTAGCTTCCTGGAAACCGGAAATATATGAAAATTACTTTATCACTGGTTGATTTATAAGAAATCGTGACGTCATTTTAAGTGGTTAATTTTTCATAAATTTTAGAGAAACATCGCCGCACAATTAAACGCTGTAATTTTTACCGCGTGAAAGAAAACATATGTTTTAACCAATTTCTCGTAGCATTGAACTTCCTCATTTGATAACATGTTGCGCTAACGATATTACGTTTAATTCAATTGTTATGGTTCGAAAATTGGACAGCTTTAAACATTTAAATTCTGTTTTTGTTTTTGACTTTGAAAAAATAATCCAACGTTAATTTTAGAACACATATTGTAAATTCAATGGCATGTTTTTGTGACATATTGGAAGCGTTTTAATAAAGTATTTATATTTTTGAATCAGGAGTTATTTCGTAACACATCGACAAGCGCCGTGGCGCAGTTAATAAGACAGGCGTCGCGAGTTCGATTCTTGCCAGTTGCAAGAAAAAAAAAATTTTGTTTTCTCAATTGGTCTGGGTGTTGTGGTGTATGTTTTTTAACCTCCTTCCATATCCCCTCTTTTCCACCTGCCGATAAGCCTCTCAACAGAGGAAGAACAGAGGAGTTGTTTTTTTTTTTAATGTAAAATATTTTTTATCAAGCAGTATCGACATTTTGTTAGAGGAAGTATCAGGCATCTTAAATATTTTTTACTGTATACTAAGACGTATAAATGAACGAGTGTGCCTGGCAGTACAACCGCCAATCAGGTTTAGTCCATTGTAGTTTTAATACTTTAGAATTGACAGGAGACTAATGAATGGTGTCTCGGTGTAGAGAATTGATTAAAGATCATCTTCAGTGTATAGTTTCTACAACAGAACACCTAAACAGGCTTTATGGGACGAAACTATCCAGATAAGGAAAGTGGTCAGAGCGAGATTACAAGAGTAGAAAAAAACGCGATATTTTATAAGCGTTAAAATAATTCTTTATAAGAAAAATTTGTACGTGAGAAGACTCACGTTAACCCTTAAATACATATTGTATTCATTGGAAATAAAAAGTTTTTTAACAAAGACGAGAATACTATCTTTGTACAATAGCGCACTAAATTTAGTGAACGCGCATTTGCAGTCGCAGGCCCTATGTCATGGAATGCTCTCCCAGCAAAGGTGCGAGGCTGTGAAAGTGAAGTGATGTTTCGGAAAAAACTTAAAACCCACTTGTTCTCTAAATCATTTGAATAAATTCGTAGCATGTGACAACCAAATAAATTGTTTTAATTAAATTACAAATTTAAAAGCTTCAATTAAATTTATTTAACTATAGAATCACTATGTAAAGCGCCCTTGAGGTATTATATTACGAAAATGGCGCTATATAAGTTGTCCATAATAATAATAATAATACATAGTAACAAAACGCTATTTTGTATGAACAAATCTAGAAATAATTATATTATATTCGCTCGCCTATTTAGAGACTACATAAACTAGGCAATGAATTTAGCTCTTATGATATCTTTTGCTGTTCAATATCCAATTTTAAAGAAAGACTTTTATTAATGATATAGTAATTGATTGGGTCATTTAGCCATTTTGTGTTCGAGTCCCTATTGTTTATTTGATTTTATTTATTTCAATTTCTTTCCATTGAATTTGTATTCTTGTATTTATTTAAGTTATACTTGCTATCACTAAAAAAAATTTTAATATTATTTTTAAAAAATAAATATTAGCTTTCTTATAATTTACCCAAACATTTAAATTTTGGTGGCCATTTTCAACGAGTTGTAAATAACTCACTGTTAGAAAATGGAAATCGAGTTGGGTTCGAACCTCGGACCTCTGATCCGTGAGACTGCAACACTAGCCACGGGACCACAACCCGATTCTATAGTTTGTAATTTAGAGTTCTAAAGTTTATAGTTTATAATTACCAAATCTATGTATTTTTATAATGTAAAAACCCGCTAGGGCGTTTAAATCAAATAAATAAATATTAAAATTATAAACAGAAAACAAGTTCTCAAAAGGTATTTTATTTTTATTTTGTTTGTGTCCAAGCGAATAAACAATACACTTATGTTCGTCAAATAAAACTAAAATCCTGGACGAGTATTTTTGACTCTAAAATAAACTCGAATACTGAAAAAGTAAATCGAGTGGAGAAAAGTCCACCTCGCATGGTTAGCGCGTTCGCCTACCACGCTTGAGGGCCAGGATATTTATTTGTGAGGTAGTTTTATTGAAACATTTCACTGTCCTGTATCTGGCACCTGGAGCGAAAGACTGATCACCTTACCTTTCATAAAATTGATACAGTGCCCTGCGCACCATCAGGTGCAGATAGGGGCATGGTGATGTTTTGATAAAATTAACGGTAAAATACTAAAATTGATTATGAAATTAACAGTAAAATAAAATGAAGCAATCGTTGTTCCATTTCAAAAAGCAGTTTTGCTTAGCAAGAGATTTTATGTTGCTTTTTTTCTCAAGAAATTCGAATCAATTAAAATATTTTGAACCGTACATTTTTCTTTAAAAACATACAATATAGACAAATACTGACTTCGTTTAAATTTCAATAGATAGGTAATATATAGAAATAAAAGTATTTTACCTACGCTAGTGGCTATAAAATGTACATAAATATGAAATATTGAGGTTATGTATGGGCTTTGAATCTATCGCCTATACTTTTGATGTTAATGTTTAATTTGTATTAATAAATACATATCAGATTAAATGGCTAATATAAGATGTTCATAATAATATTAAATTTCGACAATTCTTACAGCGCCGTTTTCGTGAGTAATCCCTTCAAGGACGCTGTACATTATACTTATTTTTTTTTTAAAAAGGTCTATTTAAAGGCCAACTGTTGATTACTATTTACTTACAGGCAATAATCAAGTAATACACATCATATTATGTTTGTACGTCTTGAAATGACATCTAAAAAGTAGCACTTCTCAAGTGAGGAAGCGATTTCACAAATGAAATAGTTTTTTATTTTTTTATGAGAAGCGTTTCTGTTGCTCAACTTCGAACTTCTGGAGGTAAAAGCCCTATCACCAAATTTGGAACTTTGGTTGCGTACATCAAGTTATATCACCTTCCCTACAGCAGAACGGGAGGCTGAACGGAGAGTGAGGCGCCTATCTGCCAGCTCGTCTGGAACGCAGAGTCCCTTAAGGTATTGAGAAGCCGTGTTGTGCATTGCCTTGTACATTAACCAACACAGCTTGTACTCGACCTTTTTTGGGAATCGTAGCAAGTGAAGACTTTGAAGCAACGGAGTAATGTGATCGTATTTTGATACACCAAATATTAACCTGGCAGCTGCATTCAGAATGGACTGCAATCGCTCCATTTTATATTTAGGTGAGCTGGCATATATTCCATTGCAGTAAATGTTATATGTGAATGTGTGTATGTTTTATGCTTTCAACGTCTTGATTTAAAAAAAATCTTCACTGAGCGTTCGCCTGCACGTTGCAATACTCTCCATAATTTTTATTATTTGTTTTTAACAATAATTTGTTGATATGATAATGACTTATAAGGAAATGTTATATGACTTATAAGTATATATGACTTATAAGTATATGTATATGTTATATATTATAAGTATATGATTACTAGTACTTAATTTAACTCGAAGAGTCTTAACTACATAAAATAAAGTAATCTGCTAACTAAAATACTTAACTTCAATATCAATACATAGATGGCGCTCCAACTCGCTTGTGGATGGTTTCTCGTTTAGTGTGGATATTCGCTAATAAGCGGAATGGGGAATGTTGTAGTACCTACTTAAAGTGGCCACTTAACCCAGCCAATGACAGGTCATAAGCCCTGTAAACGCTCGAATATCCATAATCCTGAATTTGAAAAAAAATCTACCTCATCTCTGTAGGGATATAAATAAAAATATATGTTAATGTATTTATTTTTTTGTTTAAATTCTTTACAAGTTATTTACAATTTGCTTTTTAATTCAATTTCTTTTCTTATGTCCGTTTTTTTTCTTTCTTTTTTACTATGTAAAGTTTCACTTTTTATTTTGCATGTCAGTATGCTTTTTATTGTTTCTACATGTATACAAAAAAGCGTTGTTTATCTTTTAAATTTTTACTCACTATGTTTGTACTTACCTGTATATTTTTTGTAAATGCCCCTTGGGCGTATTGTAAAATTAAATAAATACAATAAATAACAAATAATTCAACTAGAATACATAGAAATGAATTATACCTGAGTTTGTAAGTGATATTTATTATACTGAAATATCTGTGAATAGATAACATTTTCTCAGCCGTTCAAAACCTTCAGTTTATATAACTGTTTGCACGCATAACGTATGAATACTTAATTGCAAGAAAAGCTTTAGGTTTGTATCAAGATTTATTAACACACAAGAAAGGTCTGGGTGATAGTAAATCACATAAACTGAAGTAATATTTCAAAAGAGTCAAGAGTCCGGCATGAAATTTCCGCTATGTCACTGTATAAGGCAAAGAGCAAAGAAACACGCTTTATTTTCAACAATTTATTATTTTCAAAGATGGTGGTATTTTAAATTGTTCGAAATTTTTTACGAAGCCACGAAAATCCAAAAAAATAAATCCGGATTGCGTTAACACCGAAAAATGACAAAGGCAAAGAACCTCAACAAAATTATTATTAGCTAACCTTAAGCAAAGGAGAGACAATGTAAGTTTCATTAACAAATTACTATCAATTTTATATTTTCACTGCCTTAAGAGCCATAATAAGTTCATTAATAAATAAATCGATGTATCCTTGATATTGGAATGACTGCACAAATTCAAAATATTTTTCTTGAAAATCCTTCAAAAGCATCAATTGCATACGAGTTGATAAATATCAAATGCAGGTATGTCCACAACGATTCACTACAATGTCCATGTGGACGTACAAGTTTCTGAATTTAAATAGAGTTTTTTGACAGTGTTTCATTGTAATAATGAGGACATGTTTTAATTTGAACAGTACTGAAATGATCATATATTATTTTTCTCTACATTAAGTAAAACAAATAATTTTTTTTAAATGTGTGGACATACTGTCGTTTGATATTTATCAACTCATAATCACTATACGCTAAAAATTTGCACTACAATTGGCCGAGTGATCAAATTACTGGGATAAATA
The DNA here is from genome assembly GCF_059751315.1 of Micrasema longulum. Classification (NCBI taxonomy): domain Eukaryota; kingdom Metazoa; phylum Arthropoda; class Insecta; order Trichoptera; family Brachycentridae; genus Micrasema; species Micrasema longulum. Next base: position 52,388 of record NW_028280263.1, read on the forward strand.
TATTACAGAACGCCAATTTAAAAAAAAATTACATTTGATTCTTGTGGTTTTACAGGAAAATGAATTCAGCACCCTCGTTACTAATTAAAATATAGCGAGTACACGTAAAAACACTGCTTAAATTCTGATTATTGTAAATTGTTGATGCAATATATTTATCATACAAACATATTATATTGGTCGATTTGTTTCTTTTTTGGGTGATACCGTGTGTGTTGGATTTGTTCCGACGTTTCGGCTACTATTGCAGGAGCCATCTTCGGGGTAAACCGAGTGTTTTGTAGAAAAAAATATGTGTTTAAGTACTAGTAATTTGTACCGTGTCGCAGTCGGCAGTAGGCACATTTCTATTCAGTTGTGTACATAGGACAAACAGGGCGCACAGTAAAGAAAAGGATTGACGAACACAAAAGAGCGTGTAAACTTGGGCATCCTGACAAATCTGCAATAGCGGAACACTTTATCGACACCGGACATTTTTTCGCCGTTGAACCGAAAATTTTGCATAAACCCAGTAAGTACAGTGCACGAATAACAAAACAGGCAATTAAAATACACAGACACCCAAATAACATAAAAAAAGACGACGGGCTGAAATTAAACTTAACATGGTTCCCAGCACTACATACTACAAAAATGAATAGAAATGTGCCTACTGCCGACTGTGACTCGGTACAAATTACTAGTACACATACATTTTTTTTCTACAAAACACTCAGTTTACTCTGAAGATGGCTCCTGCAATGGTAGCCGAAACGTCGGAACAAATCCAACAAACACGGTATCACCCAAAAAAGATGCGAATTGATAACAGTGACCGTGAAAACTTTCGTACCTATATTATATTGGTTCTCTTTAATTAGTTATTTGCTTACGAAAGCCTTCAGCTAAGCTTTCTAGATCCAGAAATTTGAAGCAGACAAAGCTTAATGTGGTAAATTAGAGAGCTGTTATAATCCGCGAAGTTGGAAGGAATATAATATTTTGGTTAAGCGGACTTTGCTCTCTCCCACAGCTGTGGCTTACCATTGTTTACGATCGCTAGAGGAATTACCAGTTTTCTTATACCAAAAGTGTTTAATAAACTCAATTAAAGTTAGAAAGAGGAAACGGACATAAGGGTACTTGTGCTTACTGGAAAACTTTATAAAGTCACGAAAATATGACAGACAAGAATTAAGTGGAGTTAAAGGAAAATAAAAGTGGGTTATATATATATAAAACACTTTCGTTCGAATAAAAGAGCGCTAACGAAATTGAAGAGTGATTTTTTAATGTTGTAGAAGTCAAAAATATCGTTTAATTAAAAACAGTTATTTGTGTTTTGTCCGTTTTTATCACGTCAAGTGATTTTTTAAAATATAAAATGTCAAACTGATTTTAAACTCGAGTCATGCAATCACATTACTTAAATAAACTTTGGTAATTTGCAATCATCAACATTCTTACAAAACATAATGATTTTTGAGGAAATACGTGAAATTGTAATGCCTTATATTACCGGATTTAGTGACAGTGCACAAATTTTATTGATGGTTATGCAGCTTTTAATTATGATTACAATGGCATTCTTACTTTGAAATTGATACATTTTGAGTTAGGGCTCTTTGAAAAATCTCTCTTCAATTGTTGAATGATATATAGTTTTCATTTTTACGTCTACTTGACAACCAAACATTCGAGTTCACTCTTTAAAACACTTTAAAAATAACTCTATAAAATTATGTTTTTAAACATATAATGTATAATACATTCTTTATCAAATACATTTAAACGACACTTAAATTCAAATAATAATTTCTGTTACATAGTATCAACAGTATTTTGAGTTTGTCCAAATTTTTGTAGACAAGGCCTGGATTCAACTCACCGGGGAGCTGTTAATATTAACATCTTAATACAGCGGTTAAGAACATTTTAGAGAGGGTAATATAGAAGTCTAGGCATCTACAGGGCTTATGACCTGTCATTGGCTGGTTTAAATGGCCACTTTACACACTGTGTAACATTCACCATTCTGCCCATATTTGAACATTTATATTCCTTCAATTCTTTCATCTGCTGATGTTTGTTAAGTAAAAGAGCCTTTATTACGGGTGAGATTAATTTAATTGAATTATTTCACCTACATACTAGGCAACGCATGAATCTCTTTTTTTTTTTAAATTTCTATACTTTTTCGTGAACCGGGTGGATATCAACAATATTGTGAGTTTGTCCAAATTTTTCTAGACAAGTACTGGATTTAACTCCCTGGGAAGCTGTTAATATTAACATCTTACAACAGAGATGAAGAACATTTCAACAACATCAACAGATGAAAGGATTGAAGGAGTATAGATGTTCAAATATGGGCAGAATAGTGAATGTTACACAGTGCGTAAAGTGGCCACTTAAACCAGCCAATGACAGATAATAAGCCCTGTAGATGCCTATACTTCTATATTACCTTCTCTAAAATGTTCTTCATCTATGTTGTTATAAGTTAATCTTAATGACTCCCTAGAAGGTGAAATCCAGTATTTTTCTACAAATATTTGGGAAAATGAAAAAAATTATGAATGAATATTGTGACTCTAAAATAAACAGTGCAGCAGTATGCGGGTTAAATAAGTAAGGGCTGCCGAGAAGGAATCTCAATCATAAATTGATCCGAGTATCATAAGTTTACTTTGATAAGCAGAGCTTTATATTGTGACTCGTTCAGAACAAAAAAACAATCGTATTCGCTGATGTACTGATGTATGGGTGTATTCTGGTATGCATGAAGGAACGTACTTCTTTCAATCATAGCGTAATACCTTTGCGCTGTGCCGAGCACCGACCACCGAGTGCATAGAACTGAACACGTATCCACGAGATGGCGCTTATTGTTTCTGGTTTCCTGGCATCTCTTGATTACAGTTATCAGGAAAACAGGCCCCGCTGGCGGTATTTACCGTCTCACATCTTTATCTCCGAAGCCTCACATCAGTCAGCCATCCGCCCGGTCCGTTCTCCATTCTCTCACGATCCGATAAATGGCCGGTGAGGTGTGCTAAGCTAACCATTCAACCAGGAGACTAAAGATGGTGTGAAGAGATGTGGGTTCTGAACGTGCAGTATACGAGTACATATAAGATTTCTATTCTCGATACTTAAATATGAGAGCGATTGCATAATGAATGATTACCTACTCAAAAATTTCATGTTTTTGTGATTTATTCAAGAACACTTCCGCCCAGTATAATTTTTCTCAGAAGAGTAACCGGTAATTATTTTATTTTATTTTATTTTACTAACATAAACGGCAAATCTGCCTTTTACAAACATTTATAATACTACATATTTGGCTTAATATATTTTTTAAAAACATAAATTTCCTTAAACCCAAGATTAATAAAAAATAAATGTAACCTAAAAATTATGCAAGATTTAAAATTAAAAAATTAACCTAAAAATTATACAGCATATTCAGTAGAAAGTTTAAATAATAAAACATTCTACAGTAATACAACAAGAAAATCATAAGTACTGTTTCATACAGCTGGGCAAAGTGAAAAAAAACTGTGTATATTATGAAATGCATGAATAAATAAATATAATTATCATTGACCATCTTTAAAAAAGTTCAAAAGGTTTGTTCTATAGGAACAATACCCTACACTAAATATATCAGATACGTGAAAATAACTATTGCCGAATTCCTGAAGTATATTTAATACGGCATTACAAGTATACACTGTCCGTGAATTGTTGCTACAAAACGGTGGCACCTGTCTAGTCATTCTTCCAGGCACCCTGAAGTTGATGAGAGATAATAGTTCAGGGCAATCCCATGTCATGATAATGAATCGTAATAAGGTCACAAAAATATGAAATTTAATTCAGAAGCGCAAATACTCGTGAAAATATTACCTAACGATTTAATCAATACTGTTTTAACATTTCAGAAGCATTATTGGAATGCCTAGTATTAAGCAACTAGGCTAAGCCAATCCGGAACCCTTATTAGCGAGGATTTTTTTTCAATTTCATTGAAGTTAGGCCAATCAAAGGTAAAAAAATAATTGCCTTTCGGCCCCTCTAATTACTTTCTACTTCCATTTCTTTTTTTAATCCCTTGCCTCGTTAATTAAAAATACAAATATGAAAACAAAAATGAATGCAAATTAAAAACAGATACCATTATTTCTGTAACAGAAATAAGGGTAAACAAAACAGTACAGAAATGGAACGAATTTGCATACATATTTGTGGATAGGTTCGCGTTCAATACCAGCGGGAGATGTAATAACCGGCCATTCTGTGTACGGAGTTTATTATACAGCTCTACAGACCAGAAAGAAAAAAGGTTAATATTGGCATTGCCTCGATTACAAGGGCGTGTTGTAACGAAATCATCCCATCCTGTATATGAAATATTTTAAAGAGTACATAACCCACACACGAAAAAGAAATATTTTGAAAATACCAAATTGAAATGCATATTGGTGCGACCAACAGTGATTTAAAAAAAAATTAAAAACGAATATTTTGTCTTTAAGCTTTTTGACGGGAGTAGTTACAAATATTTCTGTTCATATCGGTCTTCCGTAGTTTTATTGTTTTTTTGTTTTTCATTCTATGACCTTCAAAATACTGCATTATCTTCATGTTGTTTTAATTAGGCTTTAAAAAAAAAATAAGGGTAAGAGTATTACTAATTATTGCAGCGAAAAGTTTATTAAGTACAATGAACCCCAAGATGTTATAAAAGCATAAAGAGCGCTAGCCAAGCCGCGGCGCCCTTACGTGCGGCCCGCGGTCATGTAGGACGAATTTTTTTTTTTAGAACAAGTAAATTATGAGAAAGCATTCGAGATATTCAGTTCTCCATTTGGTGTTGAAGTTTCCACTGTTTCGGAAACTTTACAAATGGTATAAATCTACATGCAATGCAATGTTGATCTAAAAAATATATACCTCACGATTCCAAAATATAATTTTATAGTAAGTACACAAAAACAAACTAAATTTCCTAATACAAGACGTTTTGCCCAAAAAAAATATTAGAGCCTTTGGATCTACATACGTTTGTGAAGCTTTTTTTGCCAAAATGAAACATAATAAAAATAAATATTGGGTGTCAATAATAAACGTAAATCTGGAAAACCGGTTTAGGTGTACAACTTTAACTAATGCAATAGATTTATAAAAATTAAGTAAGCAAAAAGAAACAAAAATCTCGCAGTGAAAGAAGTGGTCATTGATAAAATTGGTTTTATTTAAATGAAATTTGCAATATTGTTGATTTACGTGTCTTAATTAATACTTTTTAATGTTGAAATTGTTAAAAATGTAAAAAATGTTTATTACTATGCAAATTCATTTTTCTGTTGGTTTAATGAGTGCTTTCTTTTCACATCGGGTTTAAGTATTGTTTTTTTATAATGCATACATTTTTTTATAATAATTACAAAAAAATTAATAAGTATGAAATTCGTTGTAATAAAATATGTTAAATAATGTCTGTATGTGCGGCCCTTGGGAAAATTTCAGGTCATTAATGCGGCCCGGGGAGCAATTTATGTTGACCAGCCCTGGCATAAAACAATAGAAGCGATTAGCTAATCGATCTTAAAAGTTCCCGCACGCTCCTGTCAAATTACGATCTTAAACGCGGGAAAAAGGTGAAAATTTTCTCTTTTCTCGCTGTTTATATACAAAATCTAAATATACCAAAGTAATGACGCTCAGCACAGGTTATTCTTCCAATGATTGGTTTTCACTGGTGTTCGAGCAACCACCGCCATTAGAGCCATTCTTGGTCGACCGTTACCGTATAGCGCATAGCCTTCCTAAGATGTATCTCTCATCTAGCGTCACGAGTTCCCGTCCATCTTCCAAGGTCTTTCGCCGTGCTGGGCGGGTTCGTGGTCGGCGGTTTGAACACTTTTATTATGGAGAAATTCTGCGGATATTACTGCCTCATAATTTTAAACAGCGAAAAGTTTAAATTTATTACTATTTGAAGTAGGTAATAAGCGAATAAATCTTTATTCCAGAGCTGGAGCGTTACTGAGAGAGATAGTAATCCAATCGCCGATATTGTTTAAATTTATTATTTTACGATTAAGATTATGGTTATTTTTTTTTTCGAAAAAAATGATTATTTAATTTTAAAACATTTTATAAAAGTTTGTTTATTTTATTAAAAAAAATTTTTTTTTAAAGTTAAAAAATAAATATTCGAAAATTATGCGAAAAACATTTGTTCCTTGTAGTGATAAAAATCATGGGTAATTTACAAAGCGCCGTTTTTATTTTGTGAGCCACGATGCTACAATGTGTTATCTTAAGAGATTGAAAAGTCTTAAGTAAGAAGAGGTGCAAAGAAATTAATGCCGTCTTCAAAAATTATTTGAAAAAAATATTTTATTTACTCTTTTTCTTTTTCCTTTCCATTTATTTTTCTCCATTTTATCAATCCTCTTTAACCCTAGTTTTTTTATTTTAGATTTTCGGCAGTTTATTTTGTTTAGTTGCTTATTTTTATGTAGGATTTTTTTTTCAATTTTGTTTTTATTTTACTATTAAATAATATTATTAATATTATATATATTAGAAGCTTCAGAACAGATCAATTTTTACCAAGTTAAGTTGCTAGGAATTATAGGAATTAATTATTATATAAAGATATAAATTTAATTAAAACTTTTTTAATTAAAAAAAAACAATGTAGGTACTTTGTCACCACATGCTAAGGATTTATTTAAATGATCTAGAGAACAAGTGAGGGCATTGAAACCAAATATGGCAAACTCCCGTTTTGGTGTTTTTGAGAAAAATAACAAAAACTGCTACACTAATGCCGAAAGTCTTCATGTTAGAAATGTTATTTTCACTGAACTTAAACTTTAAGATACTAATAAATAAGCTTAAATAGAAACACGAATTCAAAAAACTTTTTTAATATTTGTATGGCACGGCCATTTTAAAAAATTAAATCTCAAGCCTGTCATTGGTCGAATAAAATGGCTGATGGATATTGCTATGTTTGCTTAAAACTATCTTCAAACCATCAAAAGTATGATTTCAAACTACATTTGCAACTCAACTCATGATTTTTATCAAAATAAAGTTGATAAACTACAGAATGACATCATAAAAATTTTTTTGAAGGTCGCTATCTTTGCTTCCAATGCCCTCAAGTAAGTTTTAAGTTTTTTCCGAAACACTACTTCACTCTCACAGTTTCGTACCTTTGCTGGGAGAGCATTCCATGCCGTAGAGCCTGCGATCGCAAATGCGCGTTCGTCGAATTTAGTGCGCTGTTTACGTAGAGGTATAATAACTTTTCCTTTCGACGTAGATTATTGTTATTATGAATAACTTATATAGCGCCATTTTCGTTAAAAAAAAACCTCAAGGGCGCTTTACATACTGATTCTATTGTTAAATTAATTTAATTGAAGCTTTTAATTTTGTAATTTAATTAAAACAATTTATTTTGTTGTCACGTGCTACGGATTTATTCAAATGATTTAGAGAACTAGTGGGTTTTAAGTTTTTTCCGAAACATCACTTCACTTTCACAGCCTCGCACCTCTGCTGGGAGAGCATTCCATGCCATAGGGCCTGCGACCGCAAATGCGCGTTTACTAAATTTAGTGCGCTGTTTCCGTAGATGTATAATAACTTTTCCTCTCGCCGTAGACGTAGCTGATCTAAGCGTGAGACGCCTGTCAGCTAGTTCATCTGGAATGCATAGTTCCCTTAGATATTCCGGAGCAGAGTTGTGCAATGACTTATACATAAGCCGACAGAGTTTGTATTCCACTCTTTGTGGAAAACGTAGCCAATGTAATTCCTCCCCCCGCGATCAACGGGGGTTACCAGTATATTATATTGTGAAATTCAACTTTAAAGTTTAATCCGTATAAATCTCATAGAGTAAGTACGACAGCTAAAAATATACAGTAATTTGATTGAAAAATGAATCGAAATGAGTAGCAATTAACGTGAAATTATTTGCAGGAAAAACGTATATTTGGAAGTAAAGAAAAATATACGATAATAATTCAGGCGAAAAATGAAAAATTCGTGACGCGTCATAAAATATCGCAATAACAAACATTATTTTACGACAGTACATGCATCATATATTATGAAGGGTACATGATATAAAGGATGAATGTCAAAATAGGAAGTTTTGTGATAGTACGTTTATATGTTTTCAAATTTTTGGACATTAAAATACACGTATAATTAAAATGACACCTGCTTAATGTAAATAGTTAATTTAGTTTCATACAATTGAAAATTATTTTCAATTATATTAAAGTATCGCTTAAATTACAGTATTTAACTGACATCCACCTTTTATCTCCTGTTTGCATTTTTTCTGGTTCAATTATCTTGGAAAGCAGAGCCTTTATGTTTAATTTTATTAAACAGAAATGTAGATCATGTGGACTGCCATCAGATACCACTATTAGTTTAAAACACATAAAAATTGACGTCTATCCTTAATATCCTGTACCCTTCATATAATAAAATCATAAGTTCCGTAAGTGATGACGTACCTGAGAAGTTTTATTACTAAAACTATTATTATAATTAAGTTTTAATAGGATTCGTTATACATATTTACTGAATCAAATAATGCTACATATAATTTGAAATATTTTGTTTAACTACATGTATTTTTATTGAAGTTAATAAAATATATTGAATTATTCCCATATTAACGAATATAAAAAAGTACAAAGCATGTTTTCAAGAGATGGAACAGTAAAAAGGATGTTGAAAGGATATTAAATACAGAAAAAAAATAACGGCGCAATAAGCACAGTAATTGCTAATAAAAATATGTCAATCAAAACTAGATTGGTGGTACAAAAAGGAGTTATAGTCTCGACACATGGAAGTAAAAAATAGAACTGGCAAAGGCAGGATGAAAGCAGAAAGATAGCTGTCAAAGTGAGATCTCTTAGACGAATGTGTGGGACATTTATGTATGACGGGTCACGAATCAAAAATCCCAATCTCATTTCTGGTTGTCAATCAATTTGGCCTTAATTTTTTTTATCACTGGCCCTAAAAGGTTCAATTTCAGTGATGAATTACAGTTTTGGCTTCGTTTTTTTAACACTGGCCTTAAAAGGTTCAATTTCAGTGATGAATTACAGTTTTTTTTTTTTTTTTAAAAGAAATATTTGCGTTTTTATAATTTACCCAAATATTTCATTTTGAGGGCCATTTTCAACGAGTTGTAAATAACTCACTTTTAGAAAATGGGAATCAAGTTAGGGTAGAGTAGGATTCGAACCACGGACCTTGGGTCCGTGAGTCCGAGACACTAGCCATAGGACCACAACCCGATTTTAAATTCTAAATAAAGATAATTATTATTTCTCACCAAGTAAATGACACATTTCTCTGCATTTAATTTATTTTTGTCTGGAAACTTACCTGAAACAAAGAAACAAAACAAAATAAGTATTGGAAGACAAATCAAAATAAGTGAAAGGTGACTAAGATAAATAATAAAGGGTATATTTTTATATTTCACTTTGAATACGTACTTTCTATCTGATTATCTTATACCTTAAGAAAACTGTTCTTACAGCCCATGTGAAGAGTGATATGAGAATGTTATTTTATCTACTTTGGATAGGGCCTTACTTATTTATTTATTTTATTAGGTAAACAAACAGTATGTACACATATATTGCCAATTTCTGTGTATATTAGAGTAAGAAACTCATGCACACACCAAAAAAATTGTTTACACTGAATACAATAATTTAAATTATGTTCAATATAATAAACGTAAAAGAAACGAAACGAAAAAAATATTTATATATTAATAATGTTAAATGTCTGCTTCTCTCAAAATTTCTATAATTTTTGACCTAAATTTACATACATTGTCACAAAAAATATCAGCCTCGGTAAATATATTGTTATATTGGTCGCATATTCTAGGTATTGTAGATTGTTTAAAATAGTTTGTTGACGCGTTTTCAGTGTAAAACAAAAGATTTTGTCTTGTCGGTCTAGATGGCACACGGAATGGAAGTCTTTCTAGTAGGTTAGGAGAATCAATTTTATTATTTATTAATTTGAATAAAAATAACTGGTCCAACATTATTCTTCGATTTTTAAGAGAGTTTATTCCATGGTACTGCATACTTTCAGCATGATTAGAAAAGTTAATGTTTAACCGGTAGTCGACCTGCTTAAATTTTTTTTGTTGGACCCTTTCTAGTCTATTAATACTTACATTATAGTAAGGTGACCAAATACGAGTACAGTATTCTACCTGGGGACGAACAAATGTTTTGTAGAGTTTTTCATATGTCTCTGCTTGTTTAAAAGGTTTTATGTATGTTTATATTATATATGTTTTTTTAGGACTGATTCAATACGAATATTAAACATTAGTTTCGAATCAATAATAACACCTACTTATAAACGTTATACTTAGGCATAAAGGTAGAATAAGGATTG